>NC_047137.1:2187500-2487500 GCF_009829125.3 Periophthalmus magnuspinnatus
CACAGACATGACATTTAATAAAAATGTTATACTGGACCAAAAAATATCTCTACTTCATTCTAATAGCGGAAGTTTATACTCCATTGGAATCTCAGACACATGGATAAATGGGGATAAAGGTACTGACATTAAATCGAAGGGTTGTGAAATGTTTTGTACCAATAGAGAGCATAAAAGAGGAGGAGGTGTGATTTTATATACTGACAGAAAGATGAACTGTCGTATTGTAGAAAGTATGTCTCGGACCGATACAGCGACCGCAGCACTGCAGATGCTGCACCGATCCGCCTGTCAATCTCACGTGCCATCCTTCCCTCACTTGTGAACAAGACGCCGAGATACTTGAACTCCTCCACTTGAGGCAGAGATTCACCACCCACCCGGAGAGGGCAAACCACCTTTTTCTTGTTGAGAACTATGGCCTCGTATTTGGAGGAGCTGATTCTCATCACAGCCACTTCACACTCGGCTGCAAACTGCCCCAGTGTAAAATATCTAAGCTAATGAAATGTGTTGTTTTTGCTGATGATACTATTATATGCTCAGGGGATAATTTGAAGCAGCTTTTGGCTCAAGTAACTATGGAAATGAATAAGTTTAAAAATGTGACTGATGAATATAAATTACACTGGTCAACACTAAATTTATTGTCTAAGATTTTTTAGCTGATTTAGGATAATTTTGATGTGCTGAATCCAAAAATCACATTTGTGTTTTGCTTTGTTTTGCTCAATCAGGTCAACGTTCTGAACTAAGCTACATATTTGTTTTTGGACGATTTTGTTTACATGTATGAGTATTTTCACGTCATATGATGCAAAATTCTGTTATATTTCTCGCAATAAACAAATTCTGAAGATTTTGCATGTGCCATGTGTCTTTTTATATTACAAGTGAATGAAATGGCTTCGACTAGAAGATCTTGCAAAAATAAGCCTGACATATTCTGCTACATCTGCGGTGAATACACCAATGTTCCTAACAGGAATCAAGTCACAAGTTTCATAAAGCGTGCTTACCATGCTTAGTTTGTTAAACTTGGTGACCAAGATGAAGCTTGGGCGCCACACATGCATGCAAGTCATGCACCGAGTATCTGCGTCAGTGGACTAAAGGCAAGAAGAGTTGTCTGAAGTTTGGAATTCCCATGGTTTGGAGGGAGCCACTGTTTTTAAAATGATCAGATTTAAAACTTCATGATCTGGTGAATTTTAAGACAGCTCAAATAATGTTCAAGGCATCTATTTACCCTCTTCTACTTAATTTACATTTGGAAATGTATAAGCTTTGCTTCATCCATCCCCTTTTCAAACCATGTGTCTATATGTGTCTGTACTGTTAAGTTATTATGTGAATTATACCTGTAGGCTTGAAATAAATATTCTAACTAACTACTTGTTTGTGACATAGCTGTTAGCATTAGCGTGTACCTGTTAGCATTAACATGTACCCGTTTCTCAAATAGCAGTTAGGATTCATGTGTACATGTTTGTGCCGCACCTGGTAGCATTAGCCTGTACCTGTTTGTGATGTAGCTGTTAGCATTAGCCTGTACCTGTTTGTGACGTAGCTGTTGCTGACACTCTCCACGTCGCCCAGCCCGGAGCTCCGCAGTAGTCGGTTCTTGCTCGTGTCCAGGGGCAGAAGGAGGTAGCTCATGCGGTTAGCATAGTGGATGGCCTGAGAGAACACCGTGCTCTCCTCTTTTTGCACACGCTCAGTCTGAAGCTCTTTACTCAGAGTCGGCCACAGTCGGCTCTGCTCTGACGCTAGCTCCAATGCACTCAGTTCTCGCCTGCTATCCCCGCCCTCCTGTTCCTGACAGGGACAAATACACGATGAACATGGGGTAGAAAGACATATTCTGCTCAGTTTTTCACTGTTCCCTGGAGGGCAACTGACAAGATTAGTAGCAGCAACAAATCAAGTATCAGATATCGATACCGGCTCCAAAAAAAATAAAAAATCGTATCATTCCTACTTAAAGTAATGTTTAGGTACAATAAAACAGGTATTCTCACATGGTTGCCCTGATCGTCTTCGCTCTCCAGATACAGCGCTCTGATATGGTTCTGAACATCACTATAGAACATGGCCTCCCAGAACTGCATGTTTGTCCAGACCGTGTGCTCTTGGACACAGCTGTAGGCAAACTGTGTGATCCCTGCTCCCAGTTTCTGCAAGCGGAATAACAAATTGTTTGTTTGTTTGTATGCATACATACATACATACATACATGCATGCATGCATGCATGCATGCATGCATGCATGCATGTATGTATGTATGTATGTATGTATGTATGTATGTATGTATGTATGTATGTATGTATGTATGTATGTATGTATGTATGTATGTATGTATGTATGTATGTATGTATGTATGTATGTATGTATGTATGTATGTATATATATATATATCATCTATCTATCTATCTATCTATCTATCTATATATATAAATATATATAAACTAAGTCGAATGAACTTACTCTGCAGAAGGCTGTAACCAATGGGAGCAGAGCAGCAGCGATGCCATGTTCGTCCATGTGGGAGCAGTCCTGGAGGGAGATGACTCATTTAGTTAGTCCAACAATAAAACTCATGACTAGGAAACAAATCCCATTCAAAACTATTACATTGATGTGACCAGAGCAAATCATCTAAAGAAAAACACTGCACTTCTCGTTAGCTGTGACAAATATTCCAAATTTTTTCAATCAATCCGAGTATCAAATCAAAGGAGGATGGACTGTAAAATAGACCACAAATGCACATTAATATAATGTTGAATCCTTGTTTGAAAGACTGCACTCCCTCTTCATAGTGGCATTTCATCATAGTGAGCAGTGTTTTTTTCATTGTTGAAAAATTGCTACCTGATATTTTTGAACCCTAGTCTAAACTGGGCTGTTTGAGTACAAAGTAAGTACAAAAGTTGTGGGCGGGGATAGGGGTTGGTGAAAACTGAAATTTTCAGAGTTCAGTAAAGCATATTTGAGTAATCCTGAATTGTCCTGGACTTGAGGCTTGAGTGATCAAAAAATTCCTGTTTCCATCTCCCTCCTATCCCCACCCACTGCTTTGTACTTACCTTTGATTATTCACAGAAATCGGATCCCCCTCCCACAGTGAACTACCACTATGAAGAGGCGTGGCCAATCACTTCTGCAGTTTAGCACATGAAGTCAACAGGCTGTTTTTTATTATTAAGCCACTTTAGATAAAAAATAGCGTTTTACAGTGAACAAAATGTAAAATGATGATCTACTTACGTTATAGCTGAATAGAAAGAGCCTGAAAAAGCATAATATGTCTACTTCAATGTAGTGTGCCTAACCTGTAGAGTGCAGTTCATCATTCGGACGATGTAATCAAACTGTTGGTCGTCCAGCACGGCTCTGTTCTGAAGCACGTGTTGGTTTAACTCCTGAGTCAGACACACCCGAGCTGCCCGGCCTTTTAGAGCCCTCAGCACTGCAGGCATCAGCTACAAACAACAAAACAACAGTATTTTCACATGTAAAAGGTATTAATGTTCAGTGATTATACTGGTTGTCTATCAAAGCTCACAGCACTGCAGGCATCAGATACAAACAACAGAAAACTAATATTACAAACATTTTCCCATGTATGCATACAGTGGTTGTATCCTTAGGCAAGGTTAGGTTTAGGTTAGAGCAGCCTTTTTGTCCCCATAAGGTAATTTCTCCTGTGCATTTGACCCATCCTTCAGTGTCTCTGGATTAAACCTATCAGGAGCAGTGGTACCCATCTCTACATCTTGCGCTAGTCTTGGTCAGGACTACCTTAGCTGGAGGATTTGTGCATGTTTTGGGTTGATGGGGAAAAACAGAGTGCCAGGAGGAAACCCATCCAGACACAGAAGAACGCAAGTAAAGGAGTGCATGCATGCATAAATAAATTGTTATTTATTTAGTTGAATAAGTGGGCTCAGGAGCTGTTCCCACTGACAAAAAAAAATCTATATAATATATATCCCAAATTTATCAACTGGCATATCGGCCCATAATTCATTTATTATATTTATTTACATATTCAGGGATTTTATTTTCTTCCAGAAAATGGCTGCAATTTTCTGCTACTTTTAGCAAAACACATTCACTGTTTAGCAAAACAAATTCACTGTTTTAGTGACTGCGATTAACCAGTACATCATAACTTCATACTGTTGTTTCATGTTTGAGTTGAACAATTTGTGCAAAATGTCCAGTTGTGATTTTTCTGGCAAGGATTGTGATTCTGATTAGATGTTCAAAGTTCATGCATTCAGAAGAATTGACAAAAAGGCTGAGATCTGACCTGACAAACTATTACAAGAATCACATTTCAAAACATGTTTGTACAGATCTAAACTATAGGGTTAACAGTTTTTATGCAGAATAAGACAGGAGATTTTGTTGTTTGTGAAAGAAATTATGCTTCTTCAGTTTGATTGCAATTCATCTTGTGGGCCTATTTCATGCGTATTCTGTGTATGGCCTTTACCTTCTTGGCCTCCAGCATTTTGTTCTCAAAGATGTAGGTGATACAGTTTCTAACAACCTCCAGTCTGCGAGCACTGTTGGCCATCACATGACTGTTCTTGTCCACCGTGTCACCTGGGAAACAAGAACAAACATTAGCCTTTGAAATTAATGAAAAACTACTGGACATGGAAGCCTTGATGTTAGTTATTAAATGACTCTCTCATTTGGGTTGCTAAATGTTGTTTTAAAGAGAGGGTATTATGTATTTATTATGTATGCTTTCTCCCATGTTATAACGTTGTTCCCTCATCAAAAACATGCCTGGAGTGGTTTTATGTGTCACTCATGCATGTTTGAATTGCATTTTACCTATTCAAACCCTCTTTACAGCTAGTTGTAAGATTCTGTCCATTGCTCCACCCACAATCCACCCAGAGCAAAAACGAAAGTGGAACTTATAAAACATGTTAATATGTTGTTTTTGGTGAATTTAGCATTCTCAAAACAATAAAAGGTAACATGATGAAATAAATAAGTTATGTGTTAGCAGTTAATACCCCATAGAAATAAAATACCCCTTTTCTTTAAACCTAAAAGGAGTCTCTCTGATCTAAATGGTCACTAGCTAAACCCCAGCAGCTGCAGCCAATCATTATTCAGTGCTAGTGCAGCCTCTGTAGCTCAGTGAGTGAATTCTGGAGCATTTACATGAGGCCTGTCCATGTGTATGTGTTCTCTATCTGCCAGTTAAGAGCGCAGGCTACATATTATCCCTTTAATCTACAGAAAATCATTTGCCAGTTCTTACCCAGAGGAGGTCCAGAGGGCACCATGGCCTTGACCTCAGCCTTCACCACAGGGGGTGCTGTCTTGAGTTTAGCAGCAGCGTGGTCTATGAAGAGCTGAACAGCCACATCGTCAAGTGGGGGGAAGGGGAAGGGCTGAGTCTGGATGTTTTCTGAGGGACGCTGCAGTTTGTGCATCGATACAACGGGATACGGGTTCTCCTATAGAGGAAGATGAGGAGGAGGAAGAAGACAATATAAGGAAAAAATGGCAGAGGATAGAAGGTAAAATAAATGACAAAACTACTCAGCTGACTTTAAGTCTCTATACGAGTGCATGACAAGACATGACTTACATTTTTAAAGAGTTGTTCTGCCAGTTCCTTGATGTGGCTCATGGTTCTGTGTGGGTTGCATTCTGCCTGTCGAATCCTCTCCACCTGATTGGCCACGAGCTGCACAATCAACAGAAAGACTGATCTACAAATCATTTGAATTATTTCTTTAATCTTTATTCAATCAAGACCCCACTCAAGAGTCCCACTGTGATCTCTTTTCTCTCTCTTTTTCCAGGCCCCAGAGGGGAGGAGCCTATTCTACATGTTTTAGTGGTGGGGAAACCAGGACACTTGGAGGAAACTAACACAGTCATGGGGAGAACATGCAAACTCCACCATTCACACCCAGGACCTTCTTACTATGAGACAAGAGCCCTGACCGCTATGCAACTGTGCTGTCCATTTAAAGCTAAGGTACCTGATTTTCACACAGCGGATGGAGGAAATGTGTATTTAACTCTGTCCAACTTGTCGGTAGCTCTCACAAACTCTTTGGCTCACATTTAATGTCCACATGCATTCATTTTCCGAAGTTTGCATGAGCTTAGGACAGATGAAACTGGAGTGGAGTACTGCAGTTTTAAGTCCAATAAATCTGATTTAGAGCAAGCGGACTCTGACTCCAAGTTGAGAGAATCACAACTGGAATAGGATAGGTGATGTGCTGTTTCTGAGTTCCTCTTACTAAGTAAGGACTAGGGGATTTTAGGGACTTAGTTCTTGATACCATTTTGAGTGAATACATCACATTGACAGCTCACTCTAACTATATGGTTCTTCAATTTAAGATGCAAACAGAATGAGTCAAACACATGTATTCTCACATCGTCAAACAGGTCTGTGGTCCTGTAGGGAGCTCCTCTCTCAGACACAAACCCAGCGAAGGCCATCCCATCCAGAACCTTCATGAGGAAGTCATCCTCTGACAGGGCTCTCTTGCCCAGGAATGCAGCCTGAGAGCAGACAACGACAATGCACCATCCAATCAGCAAATCATTAATGAGTGCTATTGCAGCCTCTACAGCTAGGATTAGGGTTAGAGAAAACCTTGTATGTGTCCTCTACCTGCAGGTGTAGGCATTAGGACCAGGTAAGCCTGTCACGATAATTACTATAGCAACTTATCGTTCAATATATGAAAGCTGGAACAATATTTTTTTGTGTCAATATTTCTCGTGTGTACATTTTCTTTGCACTACTGGGAATTTTTGGGTTATTTTTTGGCTATAGGATAAGATTTGAGCTGTAAAAGGTTGAATTTATAACTTGTATGACTCATTACAGATGCAATTCTGATATTGATTTCATTCTGCTGTTTATTTATTGCAAGTTCATGTTTTTTAACCATTTGTACATTCAGAATAGTTTTTGTGGTTTAAATCTGCTCTTGGGTTGTGTCAGTGGCATAAATTATTTTCAATATTATCATTTATTGTCTATTTTTACTTCAACAATATGTGATATATTATATATATTATACTTAAAAAATGTTATTGTGACAGGCCTAAACCCAGAAGCATGATTTTGTTTAGTTCCTAACATCATTTTAGTTATTACTTAAATCTAACAGTGCTGTTTTGTTTGTACCTTATGGAAGCGTATTACGGGCTCGGGGTGGATGCGGATTATGTGTAAACACCATCGATATCCCTGAAAGAGTCGAGCAAAGAGCCAGAGGAACACGGCCCGGATCTCTTTGTCCTGAAATCACAACTGGAACATTTGAAAAACACTCAAACTAAAGAGAGATGCTAAGTTCAAACCAAACTTTACCTGTATTTTTAGTGAGGAGGGCTGATTGGAGACTGGGGGAAAGGCATGGTCAGCTACTTCCAACTCTGGGTCCAAAACCTGCACAAAATGTTCACTATTAAAGGTACAGCATGTAACTGTCTGGAGGTGGCGTGTCACATGCATGATTCCATGAAAAGAGAAGTCATACCGTGGAATAAAATAGCCATAGTTTTTCAGTGCAACAAACAAACAAAAAGAAACAAAAAGAGACAAAAAGCTTTAATTTAGTCTTTTTGCTAAAAAGTTATATACTGTAATTTTAAATTAAAAGTATTTATTTCTCTCAAGGTGAAGCTGTAAAAGACGCAAGATATTTCATTGCATTAAGTCAGAGTAGCCTTATTAAAGCCTCATATATTCTTATGGCAATATGCAAATAGTATTTTTTTCCCATTTAAAGAAGTCTCAGTCACAAATATGTTGCTACAATCTTTCTGTGAAACATTTATGTTACTGTGTACTGTTAACTGTGTTGTAAATAATAAGATTAACAAAATATATTTTGTAATTATCACAGTTCTGCATAAGCATAAAAAGTGACCAAATAAAAACCTTAAATGTGTTGTTGCAGTTAATTAAATTAAATATAGAACAGAGATAATAACAACAACAACAACAAAACAGCCAGGAGCTAGAAGAGAATGGCTCAAGACCACAATAAACAGAAGCAGCTTGATAAGAATTAAATTACATGGTTTGTATTTATGCCATTCCCAATATGGTAAAATAGGAGTATATCAAAGAATTAATTTTGATAGGAAGAAAAGTATATGTTGAAAATTCAAATAGCACTGGGCTGAATTTAAGCTGTGTTCTCAAATGTAAACTAAAATGTAGAGCACTTACTTATTATAGCTGGTAAAATTCTTATGGTTATGATATCTGAATAATCTTGCCATTGATACATTTAAAGTAGAACTGGACATTACCGGTCTCTCCTATTATGGCTAACCTATATATGGAACAAGTTGAACAGGATGCACTGGCCTCATTTCCAAGCACTCCACCCACACATTGGTATCCACACGTGGATGATAACTGGACCAAAATAAAAAATCAAGATCTGGAGCCCTTCACTGCGCATATTAATGCTCTGGATTCAAACATCAAGGTCACAGAAGAGGCCAAGGAGAACAAATTGGCCTTCTTAGATTGTGCAGTAATGAGAGGAGAGGACCGGTGTCTCCAGGTAGAAGTCTTCAGGAAACTCACCCAGACTGACCAACACCTGCAGTTTGATTCACACCATCCACTGCAGCACAAACTCAGAGTTAAGATAAGATATGCCTTTATTAGACCCACAGTGGGGAAATTCCAGTATTGCACAGCACAGTGACAGCAGCAGGAAGGAAAGACCTGCGAAACCTCTCCTTCACACAGCGAGGGTGAATCAGTGTGTCACTGAAGCTGCTCTCCAGGACAGACAGAGCGTCCTGCAGGGGGGGTGAGACTCATGGCCCAGCATAGAAATGACCTTAGCCAGAAATTACCTTAACCCTCCTGTCCCCCACCTCCTGCACTGAGTCCAGAGGACAGCCCAAGACGGAGCTGGACTTCTTGATGACCTTGTCCAGCTTCTTCCTCTCCCTCTCTGTGATGCTGCTGTTCCAACAGACCACACCGTACAGGATGGCTGATGCCACCACAGAGTCATAGAAGGTCTTCAGGAGTGGCCCTCTCACTCCAAAAGACCTGAGTCTCCTCAGGAGATAGAGCCTGCTCTGGCCCTTCCTGTACAGTGCATCTGTGTTGTGAGTCCAGTCCAGTTTGTTGTTCAGATGAACACCCAGGTACTTGTATGAGTCCACTCTCTCAATGTCCCTTCCCTGAACGTTCACTGAGGGGGCAGTAGAGTGGCGTCTGCGGAAGTCCACCACCATCTCCTTGGTCTTCTCTGCATTGATGATGAGGTGGTTCTGCTGACAACAGTCCACAAAGTCCTGTGTTAGTCCTCTGTACTCCACATCGTCGTCATCCTTGATGAGGCCAATGATGGCAGAGTCATCAGAGAACTTCAGCAGGACGCAGCTGCCCGTCTTGTGTCTGAAGTCTGCATTGTAAAGGGTGAAAAGAAAGGGCGCGAGGACAGTGCCCTGGGGCGCCCCCACACTACAGGTCATGAGATCAGACACGCAGTTCTTGGCTTTCACAAATTGGGGCCGGTTTGTGAGATAGTCCAGGATCCAGTCTGCCAGGTCACAGTCCACCCCGGCGGTCTCCAGCTTGTCCCTCAGGAGCAGTGGCTGGATGGTGTTGAAAGCACTGGAGAAGTCAAAGAAGAGAATCCTCACAGTGCTGCCGGGGTTCTCCAGGTGAGACAGTGAGCGGTGCAGCAGGTAGATGACGGCGTCCTCCACTCCGATGCCAGGCCGGTACGCAAACAGCAGCGGGTCCATCGTTGAGCTCACGGTGGAGCGGAGGTGGCTAAGGACCAGTCTCTCCAGTGTCTTCATCAGGTGAGATGTTAGAGCCACAGGCCTGAAGCTGCTGAGCTCCTTGGCCTGTGGCGTCTTGGGCACCGGTACAACACAGGAAGTCTTCCAGAGTTGTGGTACCACCCTCAGCTTTAGGCTCATGTTGAAGACATGCTCCATAACTCCACACAGTTCATCTGCACAGGACTTAAGGAGACTGGAGCTCATGCCGTCTGGTCCTGCTGCCTTCCTGGGTCTGATCTTCTTGAGCTCCAGTCTCACCTGGGCTGTAGAAAATGACAGTGGCAGGCTGGGAGGATGGGTGAGTCCATGTGTATTGGTGGGCTGAAGAGAAGGCAGCTGGGTGGGGGGAGGGGTGGGTGATTGACCAAATCTCAGGAAGTGAGAACTGAGGTCGTTCACCCACAGCAGGTCCCCCTCCGTCTGGACAGGAGGTGGTTTGAAGCCTGAGATAGTCTTTAGACTTCTCCACACCCCCTGGATGTTCTTCTCCTGTAGCTGTTGCTCCATCCTTCTCTTATGGCTGGCTTGGCTTGTCCTGATTTTCCTCCTCAGCTTCTTCTGTACAGCCTTCAGCTCCTCCTTGGTCCCTGACCTAAAAACTCTCTTCTTCTCTTTCAGCAGAGCTTTTATGTCAGGGTTAATCCACAGCTTGTTGTTCGGAAAACACCGCACCGTCTGGGAGGGAATGATGTTTTCAAAACAGAAGTTTTCTTGTGTGTAGGCAGCACGGTGGCTGAGTGGCAACACTCATGCCTCACAGCAAGAAGGTTTGGTTCGATCCCCGGGTCGCCCAGGCCTTTCTGTGTGGAGTTTTTCATGTTTCTCCCCGTGTCTGGATGGGTTTCCTCCGGGTTCTCCGGTTTCCCCCATCAACCAAAACATGAACGCCCTTCGAGACAACTGTTGTTGTGATTTTGGGCGTTACAAAAATAAAATTAATTGAATTGAAGTTTATGTAGTCCGTGATGCAATCAGTCATTGCGTCGATGTCCTCTCCATGTGGGTCACAGAGCTCTGTCCACACTGTGGTGTCAAAGCAGTCTCTCAGAGAATCCTCACTCTCAGCAGTCCACTTCTTCACCACAGGCTGTCTGTGCACAATGGGCTGATACACAGACTCCAGATGGAGAATGTTGTGGTCAGCTCTACCCAGGGGAGGCAGTGGGGATGAAGAGTAAGCCCCCTTGGCGTTGGCAAAAAATAAGTCCAATGTTTTATTGTCTCTTGTGGGGCAGGTGACATGATGTGTGTACGTAGGCAGGACAAGTGCAGGAGATGCATGACTGAAGTCTCCAGAGATCAGGTTATCAGTACACTACAACACAGAGCTCAAGTGGTGCCCACAAACACAGAGGGAAAAGTGAAGGAGGAACAACATGTGGAGAAAGCCCTCTCTGCTTGTGCATATCCAAAATCGGCCTTATTAAAGCTAAGAGAGATCTAAGAGAGCTAAAAAAAAAACCAGGACAACAGGAACTCTGAACCTAGAAGGAGAAGGCGTAACTATTCATTACACTCCAAAACTTCAGAGAATTTTCAGTTTGAAATTCCGGTCTATTTCAAACCTACAAACACTTTAAGACAGAAACTCGTTCACCCAAAGGACAAAAACCGAAGCCATCAACAAAGTAATGTAGTCAACTTCATTTAGTGTAGCAAAGAGAGCAGTGAGCTTTACACCACTCCTCTGGACCCCAGTCCGCTGTACATCTCCATCTCAAAGCCACTAACCACTCCTTTGAAGGTGGTAAGGTACAGACCTTAGCCCAAAAAAAAAAAGGTTTGAGGAGAGTTAAAGAAGCAAATTTTGTTAGGAAAGGCAATCCTTCCTTGAACAGGAACGGGGGCCTTAGACATCACCTGCCCCCCAAATATAACTCCATCCTCAGACCCAAACCAAACAAAGGAAACAAAGAGAACAATAGAGCCAGCAGGCCCATTAAAGCTGAATGCAGCTGAAATCGTAAACAATAGCTGTTTACCGTTTCAGTGTAGTTAGCCCCTCCCTTCAGATAGATACAAGGCTGTGTCCACCAGCAATCTGACCAGAACTGAAGAAGCACCTTGGATGAGCAGCGTCTTCACTCCTACAACTTCTTGTTCAGTTGACAGATTTTACTTTGGCTTTTACAATGGATCAGACCTGGACGACTGAGGGACAACTAAATATTAAATAAACGTTTTTGCTACAAATCTATGTATATGGTGTTTTAATAGCATTATCCACTGTTACTAGTCATTTTTTTGGCAATTTTAGTGCCAACAAAATCTAAGTATGTGCTGTCTAAAGTGGTCGCTCCAATTTTAAATACTTCGTGACATCACACAAGACTGCTCTGATTACAGCCAGGTGTTTCTGATTACAAACACCTGGATGCAGGGGCAGAGTTTGACGTGTGAATACCTGTTTGGCCAATCACACTTTTCTTTACTAGCCCATTCTCCCCACTTGCCCTCTTCTTCAGTTCTCCAGACCCTGCCCCTTCTCCCCCCTCACACTCTCCTTTAGTCCTCCAGACTTCACTCCTCCTTCCTACTCACTCTCCCCTTTATTCCTCCAGGCCCTGCCCAGTTTAGCAGCTCTATGTGAAATATGGCTAAGGACGAAGTTTAGGTGTTTAGTCCCTCTTCAACCACAGTCTAATTAAAACAATATCTAATTATTTTGCAGCCCTTGTAATCCCTTTGCTGTAAAAATATTCCGACATTATATTACAACATTGTATTACGAAATTATATTACAACATTATATTACGATAAAAAATAGCAGATGACTAACACATTTGGACCCAATAATATGAGATAGTATTGGAGACACAAACTGAATGTTGATCCCAGTTCCTCACCATAGAGAGCAGAGTCTGTGTTTGCTGGAGCAGAGGTTCAGGCAGCAGAGAGATGTGGACACACTCAGGGATCGTCACTGTTCCACCGTCCAGGTCAGCGATGATCACATCTAACTAAAAACACACAAAACACAAGTTTAAGGGTCTGTACCTGATGCTTGCCACATTTTTGGTCCAGTACAGACATATTGTATAAGCAGAGGTCAAAATATGTCTGCTGTGTACTGTACTGTTTACATCCAATTATAAAGCATTTTACTGTCTGAGTTTCAGGACATAAGCATTAGCATGCTTGTTGCAGTTAGCTTTAGCATGACAGCAGAGTTCCGCTCTGGTCTGTGAGAGTTCTGAAAAGTGTTTAGAAACTCATCGTGGTGAATCATTATGATGCTCTATGCATAAGGTAAATGAGGAATAACTTTGGACCACTGCAAACCGTTTTAAATGAACTAGTAATAGTGCAGGTACTGTAGGCATCAGAATACATAAACCAGCACTGAATGTATGATGACTTGTTTCATCCAACATAGGCATACATGTAGATTTTTTTAATTGCTATGATTATGATACCATAACTTAAATATAACTATAAAAAAACAAATTTACATGACCAAATTCCGAATATATACACCCACATTTTACTAAACAAATACAATGGATACATGCATACTTAATGTAGCGGGGTCTTTCCACAGGCTTGATCTGTAACTTGGCTTGGATGTGCCATTTTTTTGTGTCCAAGGAGATAAGTTTAATGCCATACCTTGGAACATTAACCTGCTGTAGTTCCAGCTAAGTCAGTTCTAGGGATGGGACACTAAAAATATAATTGATTGTAATAAAACGAGTAGACAATAGTCGTTCATGGAACATTTTATATAATTGTGATAATGTCCAATAAAGATAATCATAATCATAATTATAATAAAGACATTATATCACCAGAATGTGCAGAAAAAAGCTACATATCCCTGATGATCTCTTCTAGATCACTGTTGTTTTCACTTCAACAAAGTACAATTCTATAACAGCTGTTTAAAATAGGGAACCTGTTCATAATATTCAAATGATAATTATTCATATTATTTTATAATCACCGTGATATAATTGTTAATCACAATTATTTTGGCCATCGTGACACCAAATTTGTCCCATGCCTAGTCAGTACTCTATGGTAACACTGTGTTTAAACTAAGCACAGATTAAAATCTAATTTGAGTAACAGTTTCAGACAGAGCAGTGATTCCAGATAGCTTCACCCACCTGGGTATGTTGCAAAGTATCAATATAACATCACATATAAGGCGACAGTAGTACTGCTGTATTTAAAGTTACTCTCAACAATGTCTCATTATAAGACCTCAGATATTTAGATCTCCCAATGGATAAACTCTGACCTGTAACCCCAATGTTGTAAAAAGCTGAAATAGTAAAAGATAAAACCTAGATTGTTTCGTGATCTAAATGTAAAATGGTTTTATTAAAATGGCAGTGTCACACAAACCTCATCACCATGTAATAACACCGATATTCTTTGATGGTGAATTTAAAGCAGGCACAGAGTGGTGGTCAAACTTGGCACAGGATAAAAATGTCTTGTTTGTGAGATTAAAACTGAACTGAACCATTGCACATAGGGTCATGGATAATTTAGGTAATATAGTGGTCACTCCGCTATATCGTGGTTCACCTTTCACAGTCTCCCTGTTTGTGGATTCTTTTTTGGTGCAATTTCGCATGCTTTTTTTTTAAAGCGTATGAATGAGCATTGTGTTGTGCGTCCTGACTGGCTAAGGGAATGTAGACCATTGACAATCAATCTCCTCCTGACTCCTGTACAGTACAGAATGTGTTCAGCTTGCCAAATTTACATTAATGTTCGATCACTAGAAGTGTGACTCTGAAGAGATGTATGTGTGCAAGTTTTCTTCCCGGCAAAACCCACAATTTCGATGAAACGTTCTGCACTGGCAAATTTCAGAAATGCTTTGGACTTAAAAGTGTTTCTCTGCATGGAGAGGCTGCCTCTGCTGATACCGCTGGAGCAGAGGCATAAGTGAACAACACATTTAAAGGGATCATCAAGGAAGGGGGATGTACTATACGAAGGTTTGAAGTTTGAGAGTTTTTAAACAAGAGAGAAATGTGAGAAAATGTTAATGCCTGTGTGAGAAAAGTGTATAAAGTGTGTGGTGAGGGGTTATACAGCCTTAAAACATATATAATAATTGTAAAAATGAAAGCTGACTACTTTCGCCTATTGCGGGTTATTTTTAGAGCGTAACACCCGCGATAAATGGGGAACCACAGTACTGTAATATGACATGTAGTACAGCATGCCATTTTGTTGTCGCTTTAAGATGAATTCCTGGATTTATTTTAATGAGGAATCTGTTCAAATTAATTATCAGATGACCAAATGATCCTCAGACTGTGAAATTCTTGAGTTCTGCAGAAAGGTGTGTGTGTATGTATATATATAATATTATATCTATGGCTATATATTTTTCAAATTATGAAAAATATAGTTTATACATTTTAAATTAATGAATTTTGCTTTTACCACATTTGAATCCAAAATATAAAACACCATACATTATATTAATTCAAAAATATTGCCAAGCCGTTTTTAGGGATTCAAAATAAGCACCAATGATTTACTATGTTTTGGACAGCAGTAAGAATACAGGTGATTCAAAATAACATTACAGGTCCAATTTTATCCAGTATTATGCAGGGATTTTAAAGAGCCTATATTACTCTATTCACTGATCTAGGTTGTTTCCCCATCACAAACATACACATAGTTGTGTTTTGTTTCATTCACACATGTTTAACACACAAATCCTGCATATTTAGGCCGAGGTATATTTTCAAAGAGGAGGCGGTAACAACGTTATAACATTATATTTCTTAAAGCTCAGAGGGGTCAATTTTGTGTAATATAATAACAGGGCCTTTAAACTACCTTTAGACCTGAGCATTGCATTTTCCACACTGTGCATCTTAAAACTAGGAATGGTCCCATATGGATGTTTTCAGGCTGTACAGATAAATTCTATATAAAGACTCAGAAATGAGTTCACAAACAAAAATATGTAGAATATTTCTGAACCAGAAGTAACAGTACTAATAGAAAGTGGACGTACCAGTTCCTGTGTCTCTGATTTGAAGAATGAGTTGACTCCAATGATGAAGGGGGTGGGCGTGCTCAGGACCTCCAGCAATTTGCCAGGAAGAATGGGGACATATGTGAAGCTGCAATCAGGTAAACATATTTAATAACCATAGATTTAAACACATTTTATATCACTGAACAGTGTAGCGATGTAGTCGACTAAACATGTGCTGCCAATCAATTGGTTGACTAAAAAAGGGGTATGGCAAAAATTCTGTATCCATCTATCTGACCCAAACTGCACTCACGAGACACCTGCAAGGGGAGTTCATGCAAAAAATATTATGTATGCAGAAAAAAGTACTGGGAAACAGTGTATTTATATAAAGACAGTTTAAACTTGTGAATCGTGACTTTAATTTGACTTTTTACAGACAAATACCAAAAATACCAAATCTTCAGCTCACTCATTTCTCCTACCTGCTGTTGTCCCAAAGAAATCCTTATCAAAATAAAATAGACTAAACAGCTCTAGTACTATGTTTTACTCTTATTACTACAAAATCTAGTATCTTAATTTGATTCAAGTAATATTTTGAACTGTTAGATCAATCCTTTCTAATGTAATGGCAGTACTGTATGTAGCGTAGATTTTATCCAGACCTGTATTTGAGCGGGAACATGATGGCTAACAGCCCTCTGCATGCGTCAGTCAGTCTCTGATAACTGCTCGACAAAAACAGGATCTTATGTTCAGTCAGAGCCGCACAGAAGAGACCAAGTACATTTGCGATACCTGGAGAGAGCGGGAGAAGAGGGGAATTAGAAGGAGAGGAAGAGGGGGAGAGAAAGAAAGGGTGAGAGAGAGGGAATGGGAGGGAAAAGGATTTAGGAGTTAAACATTAGTAACTTTCTATTAATATGAGGGAGTGGGCAACAAGTGAAAAACTTCATCACTAGAGTGCATTTAATTTTTAATTACAATTTCAGTTCACTTGGTATCTCTATCTAAGAAGAGGTAGAGCAAACCAAACATGCAGTTACACAGCAAACTCCATCTGAGAATTTTGACCTGTCTCCAGCTCAGTTTAAATTATGCTGTGATGTCAGGGGAACCAAACCTATCTAGCATAACTACTAGGTCCTTTAAATGCTCCATACCGAGTTGCCTGAAGAGCTGAGCGACGCTGCTGCCACTCACAGGGAGAGAGTCTGTAACAGGTGTTTGGATCACCTGTCTGTCCCCGGCTCCAAGAGTGATGGTCCTCTGCAAAAACAACATAATAAAAACCATAAGAAAACGTTGAATAAGACTCATCAGGGAGAAGAGGAGGTTTATGTCTCATAAGGAGCAGCCATAGACACAGGAGATCACTGAGATTAGCGGAAAGCTGTGGTGGAAATAGGAGACGAGCCGTGACCTTCAGTGAAAAGCAGAGTTTAATGAATGAGCTGTGAGTTTTCCATCGCAGTGAACAGAGGTGTGATTGAAAACAGCCAAAACAAGAGCCAAGAGAGTGCGTTGGATCAGACAATTGGAAAATCTTTTAAGCTCCAAGGAAAAGTTAACAAGAAATGTTCAAGGAAGCAGTTTATAAAATTGTAAGCCTTCTTTAAATGAGTCCATTTGTTTTATAACACAAATTTGGCAACTGGCCCGTTGTATTTTGTTAATGGTGTCTTAAGCCCATTAAGGGCTGGGCATATTTGTATGCAAGACACAATAATAAAATACATTCATTAATTCATTGTATTATTTATTTTATGTTCCTTGTCCACTGATCATAACTTTGTTTTATATATCACTATTCAGAGATATCAAACAGTATGGAGTATTGATTTAGTTTTGATTAAATAACAGGTGAGATCTGAACGGTGATCTTTTGGTTTGTGGGCAACCGTTTAACCCAAAAAATATCCCAATTTAAATCTTTAAAATTCAACACATTTAGCAGCAAACGTAACATGGGCAACTTTCAATATGTGATCTGACAGCTTCATGTATCTTACAGTTACTGAGCATTCCGTTTAAGCTATTTGACTGATCCATCGAAGTTATTTGATTGATCCAATTACGCTGTTGTTCACATATTGAAATAGCAGAATTTGAAAAAAATTTAATGACTGCTGATGTCACAAAATGTCTGTGCTGTGCAAAGCTGGAGGTGCGTGGTTATCTTCAGTTTGATGAAAGTCGTACCAAACTTTCCTCTCTCTCCTCAAGTCCCGGCTGCAAAAAGCAACATGGAAAACCACACATACACAGGATTAGAAACAAGACAAAACACTGAAATATTTACACACAAAAACTTGAAGACAGGACAAATAATAATGCAGCTGTGAAGATCGAATGCTACAAAAAAGGAAGGACTGGCTTGCAACAATGTCAAGCGAACATGGAGAGCTTGGCGAAAAAACGAATAACACAGGTAACATTGGATTACACTGCTGAGCAAAAATCATAACTTGGTGACTAAAAAGTTCTTCATTATTTTTTTTTTGTTCTGTATGTTCAGTAAGAAATCAATGCTTGGGTCTCACACATGAAATTATGACAAGACACAGTTTTGCCTTAAAGGTACAGAAGAATTTCACCACCAAAGACCAAACACCAGAGAAAACATGGGGCTACATATTGATGTAATGATAATTTATTCACAACTGCACCCACAACTGCATTCAAGCTTTTAGAACTACTGAACATGTTTAGTTCATTTCTGAGGATGGTGAGCAAAAGAAAAGTTCAGGTCAGAACTGAAGAAGCGGCTTGGATAAGCAACGACACATCTTCACTCCTACAACGTTTTGTCCAGTTGACAGATTTTATATTTTTCTTTTGCTATGGATCAGACCTAAATGACTGAGGGATTACACAGATATTTCAGGGGTACACAAATAATTAAAAAATAAAGATGCACAATGTAACTTTCCTGTTGGAAGGTAGGACACCTGCTTTCTCCATGGAGAGGTTTTTGCTTTGTCTGTAATGTTCCAAAGTTTTGCATTAAACTAGTCTATCTCAGTAGAAGCAATGGAGGCAATCCTGCTCTCTAAGAATACATGTTTTTTCAAGGCATTTCAACGAACAATAAATATGCTAGTACTTGAATACTGTGCTTCTGGTTTGTTGTGGTGTGGCTCCAATTCACTTTGCATTGAAAAACTGTCACCCCTCTCTCTGTAACTGCAGTGAGCCTCCTCATTTTGACCTTGACATGTTTGTATTAACCCGCTCTACATGATACTGGTGTTTTTATTTCACTATTGTGTCCGTAAATCAACATATGAACATTAATAACAAACAAATCAGATATCTTCTTTCCCCGTGGTCACGCCTGCTAGCGCTAGTAACAGTTTGATTGACAGCTCCGCTAAGCATCCGCTTCGTGCTAAACACCTGTGCGGACAGGAAGGGACGTTAGCTTCAACAGCCTCACTCTGGATGGTCTCTTTGGTTGCTCTAATACTCGCAGTTGGAATTACAAATAACTGCTAGCCTCGATGAGCTTCATTTGACTGCAGCTGAGCGCTAGTGGTGACGTCACTTGGTCCATTGCTTTATACAGTCTATGATTGAGACCAGCATAGGACCCACCACTAGAAAAGTTACCTACTGCACATTTAACCTGCAGGCCTTAAGTGTCTCTGGCGTGGAGGAGGAGAGGCCTGTATACAGACCAGTTTAATCATGTCCGTGTGTATCACTACAGTGACAATGACCTCCATTTGTGCAATTTTCAAATCTCTGAGCACAAATGAAAAGGGCATGTTTACTTTGGGGAGTGAAATGAGTTCCAGTAACTTCAGGCACATTGAAGGACAAAATATTTGACTTCAACTACTCTAAACTACATAAGTGATTTAACCTGGGGACGCCCTCTCTGGATTAAGTCTCTGAACACTCCACTGTAAATTCAGAAATGTGTCTAGATGTGAGTTCACAGATGAGAACAGAGGGGTGACTTTAGGACAACAGCCTAGGTTTAAGTGACTGTGACATAAAATACTATGATAGATGGGGAACGCTTTTTGAGAGGTCAAATTGTTCTGGTAAAACAAAATTATTTTACTGAAATACTTATTTTGAATAAATAGTGCACTGTGTAAATTTTCTGACAAAAACGTTTTCTGTTTGAGAGAAGAACTCTGCCTAAATATGCAGGGTTTGTGTGATAAACCTTTGTGAATGAACTAAAGACAGCCTCAGGTATGTTTGTGATGAGGCAACAACATTAGAACATAGATCAGAAAATAGGCTAATATGGAACTTTTAAATTTTACTTGGAGAGGGACTGCCACCTGCTTGTTACTTATCACTGAAATGTTCCTCAGTATGGAATTAAACTCATCTATCGCTCCACTGAGACATGCATGTGAAATTACAGGTCACATCTACGGAGAGGCAACCCTGCTGCCAGTAGGAATGCCTGTTTTTTTGATGACATTTTTGAGCAATAAGAATACTTATAATTGAATACAAAAAGAGAAAACTTTAATGCAATACTGTGAAATGTTTCAGTCACCACCAGGAAAGTTACAGAGTGCACTTTTAAGGTATTTTTTCATAACAACAAAATCATCAGTAAAAACATATTTTGGGTTTAATAGTAAATTATATAGACAACTTTAGATTAATGAATGATTGATTTCAGTTGCTCTGAAGTTTAAAGAGGCACCATGTAGCTTTTTCAGAAGAGGGCCTGCCACGTGCTTGTCACCATGGAGATGTTATTTTTGTCTGAAATGTTACACACTATGGCATTAAACTTATCCATCTTTCATTTATTCAGTTACAGGTGTTATTATTGCTATTAAAAATTCCTTCAAAAACAAACATTCTTATTGCAAGCACCTCTCCGCAGATCTGACTTGTAACTTGGGCCTAGTAGCGTCATCGGTTTGTCTCCATAAAGATAGTGAGATTTAACGTCATACTGTGGAACATTCAAGACCAAGCAATAATAATACTCTTTGAGGGACCCTCGAAAGTCTGTTGAAGCTAATGGGGATCCAAATAAAGAATCCTGTGGTGGATCATCCACAGGAAAAGTTACATAGTGCATCTTTAAAACACATTAATAGAGAAAGTAAAGTGTTAAAAACAATATGGAATTCAGTAGAAAATGAAAATAAATGCAAATCTTGGCCAAATAATTCAATAATATTTGCAAACAGTTTTATAACAGTCGTGTTATAAAAGCAGTCTCTCTCTGTCCTCCAATTATTTCAGCAGAATACAGTGTAGTGACTGTGCAGCCATATGGATAATATAACATTTGGACACTTATTCAAGGGCTTTATGCACAAAACAAGACTCAACAATCCATCTAAATTGCATGCTGAAACTCAAATAAGCATAACTGAAATTATTTAGATAATATAATGTCAGAGCCAAATGTCCCTGTATGTCAGATGTCCTCCCTGTGTATCCACGTGTAAAAGCCGATAACCCTGTAGTTTAGATCTCTACAAACATATTATTAAAGGATTTGAATCCAAAAGCATTATGGTAAGATGCCAGGAGTTTTTAAAAATTATTATTCAAATTACAGTTATGTGGTAAAGTTAGGACACTCATTGGAATTTTGTACTATTAAGCATTTCATCACATCATAAAAATGTGTATTTAGCACAATGGAGTCAATGCTCAAGGACATATGACAGTGAAAAATTGCCTGGGTACCTTTCATTCTTTTCAATATAAGGACTTACAGTCCAGTTTTGGTTGATTTGAAAATTGAAATTAAATATGTCACAAATGCACCAAATGTATGTTGTGTTTCTACGCATGAAACAAATGTAACGAATGAATATATAAATAAGAATAATTGTGTTCATGTTGTTTTCATCATTAATTTGAGGTGATTGTGCCAGTCGCTTTCTATAGTGCTCTACCAAGACCCACTAGACATTGAAATGTGTTCTCAGAGGAGCACTAGAACTGGTTTTACACACCAACTTATTTGTAGTAGTAACCTTTTTCTACCACATTCATTTTTTTTTTGTTTTTTTTTTGTTTACTGTACAGGGACAGAAGCATATTAATGGATATCTATAATTGCAGTGCAAATATTCCAGATTATAACAAGTATGCAAATTTCCATCTGTTGTCCCTGGCGACATAGAGAACAAAAAACACATAACACAGAACTAATGATACCCAGCCCTAATCATAAAATCACAATTACGTATTTTTTGAGTGTTTCAATGAGTGTTCTAACTTTTACACATAACTCTGGTGATTTACATGGATTTTAAAAATCATTGAAAAGCAGGTGAAGCACTGATTCAGCCATGATTCAAAGTGAAGACAGCCACATTCCCAAAGAAAAGAGCAGAGGAGCTGATCAAAACCAGGCATTAGGATCGGATCACACAACACGTTTGAGGTAAGGGCTGCACAATATATTGCAATCAAATCAAAAATGCTATTTGAGTATAGCTGCAATTATCAGACTCTCAAAGACTGAAATTATTTAGGTGTTATGTCTCTTTATTGGAAAAAAAAAAAAAAAAAAAGAACTTTAGACCTCTACAAACATGTTCTGAAATGTATGGGATTAGTTTAACAGTTCAGACTTCCAGGTCACAATAATTACTATATGTCTTATATGTATATGAAAACTGGAATGATATATTTTGGGACTAAATCTATATTGTGTTTAGAATTTCTTCTCAATAGTTGGGTGATTTTTTGCAGATCGGGATTTTAATGATGAATAATGAATAGGTTTACAATTTTGTGTCAGTGAAGTTTCCATATTATTGCTTATAGCAATATTTCGCTGTAGCGATATATCATACTCCAAAATATGTTACTGTGACAGGCCTACAAAGTTCAGTCTTTTATCAAATGTCAATGGTCCTGGAGTAGTTTACAATGTGAATTCTCAACATAAATTGCAAATCGAATCGCAACAGCATTGTGCAGCCCTAGTTTTAGGAACTGATCACCAGACATTTGGATCGATCACCCCAGGCATTGGGTCTGATGATTTGGGGTTGGTTGAGGCTGAGTTTACCTGAAGACAGGTGAGCAGCCAGTCACAGGACAGAGAGTCTAAACTACAAGAGGAGTCCTCACTCTGTAACACAGGGTTACACAGACAAAACTAGATGAACAATGCACTGGAAACGTGAGTGAGTTAGAGATGGGAGGAATGGATCCAAAAACAAAAAAGTAGTTAAGGCAATTATTCAAATCACAAAAAATATAAATATGAATGAAGAATCCAAACAAAGAGATGCAAATGTCAACATGGAACTATTGTCACTAGCCTTGTACCAATTCAACGGCTGCATCTGAAAGCCAGAGTCATGATTGGTGCAACAAGGCTGTCCCATTTCATGCAGCCCACAAATGCAGTCCAAAAATGTGGCCCGCGTTGCCATGGACATTGGCAGTGAACAAAGGACACAACTGAACATGCTTTGTGCCCTCCCATATCACATCACGCACCATGCGTTTAATTCTGTGATTAATCTGCTTTTTACCTGAATGTTTTTAAATTAAAGAGTAAAGAACACTGTTTGAACTCGTCAGATTTATGATGGACAGTGATACAACAGATTTGTCCTTATACACTGATTTAGAGACTAGAGACCTGTGTCTGTTTTTCATGTCCATTAGTTCTAATAATATAATAATGAGAAAACTGTTTAAGATGTTTGATGTTTCTTTTCTCATCTGCAGCCTTCTGTATGACAGAAACACTGGCCGGGTCATAGAACTGGTGGCTGATAAGATGCAGGTGATGTATGAAATGGATCAAAGGCAGATGACATAAATGTGAACCTAACACAGATCTGACCTGCTACCAACACAGACTACTACTATTTACTACTACTACTATTTGGTATGGGACATGCTGCATTGCCTATTGAAATTTGTAGTAATAATGAGGACTGCAAGATGAATCTTGATCCAATTGAAATCACATATTAAATGGGAAAAATAAGCATTTCTCAAATGTGTACTATTGATGATTTAATTTGGCAGTTTGTAAGTATATAAATGGCCAGTGAATATGAATAATATTTATGACATGCAGTGTGACCCTAATATCAGCCTAACCTGTAATAGTTTTATTACAGGTTCTGACTCAGCAGGACTTTCAACCGACCAAACATAAGGCCCATTATCCCACTGTGCAGCAGCAGAGCTAGCCGAGTTCTCCTTTACAAGGGATGCATCATACAGAGTGATCTAAGTGCATTGGGTTATGTCTCCAGTGTCCCCTGTCCAGAATCATTGAGGAGGAGGTGGTCCTGCAGAAGGCCTGGGCATCTATGGTTCCACCAAGGCCCATGCTGTGTGCTGCTGTCTCTTATGTAGTCTAATAGTGCAGTGTGTGCGTAAGGTTTAAGGTTAACTTCTAATTTGTTGCAGAAGTTAAACATATTTCATTTGAAAGTAGAGTGAAGGCAGGAAGGTTTCTTTTAATCTTAGCTGAAGAACACCTAAACGGTTTTATCATTGAGGAAGTGTACCATGGCAATGTTCCAGTTACAGAAAATAAGATTTGTACTTCATTTTACAAAGATAATGAGTTTGTTTTGGACTGTCGCATGATTCAGGAAAAAGGGAACACAATTTGAGAGTATACTGACATGCACCTGTTTTTTTTTGTTTTTTTGTACTACACACACATATATATATATATATATATATATATATACATATACACACACACACACATATATATATATACACACATATATATATACATACATACATATATATATGTGTATGAGTTCTCTCTCACAGAAAACACTCTGTTTCACCTTGTGATGTCATGTGGTAATGCAGGAAGTGCTCCACTGTGTTTTTAAACTCCTTACAACTTGACTAGAATCATTTGGATGATTTCAGCCATGGAATTGCCAATCTCTACTGAACTAAAGGTAAAAGCTGCCACTTCATGGCATCACAAGGTGAAACAGAACATTGTGAGCTTTGGAGATGTAGAGAGACTAATAATGAAGGGTTACTCAAACACGTGAATGAAACACAATGCCAGGTATGTTTTTGATGAGTAAGCACTAACTCATTACTGCCCATCTCTGTAAACTGTGAATGAGTCTGATTAAACTAAGACTACAGTTTTCCACACAATTCAGATTAGTCAATGTGTTACAAATATCCAGCTTATTCATATCATAGAGATACAAATATGGAAGTCTTAAGATCCATTCACACATGCAGCCTGACCCAGGAATTTACCTGCATTCTGTCAGAACAGGGTCATGAGTGAACGAAGCAGGAACTGGTTTTCCTGCATTTTTAATTTGACCATTTCCCAGGTAAATTACTTTTAGGTAAATATTCAGGGGATGCTCGTGTGTGAATAAAGCCAGGAAATTGGACCACAGCCAAATGCAGATTATGTGTGAACAGAGCAGATGTTCTGGGACTGGTGCATGTGTGAGTGGGGGTCACTGCTGAGAGTTTTGGCATTTTGTACCCAGCAGTTTACTGGGAACAATCTGTGAATCATAGACTGTATATATAAATGGACATAGCTAACCTCCGAGTGTTCCAAACCAGGAGTGAGCATGGGTGTGCTTCTGGCATCGAGTCTGGCTCCAATTCACATTCTATTGAAAACGTGTTGCATTTCTGAAACTGTGGCTCTCAGACTCATCATTTTAGTCTTAAAATGTTCATATTAACTCACTCTACATGTTCCTGGGGTTTCTATTTAATAAATATTTTAAGATTAATAAGAGATCAAGGAGGCATCCTCTTTCCCTGAGGTTATTCCTGCTAGCGTTAGCAACAGGTTTGATTGACAGCATTGCTAAGCACCTGCACCCTAATGTAAAATTCGCAATCAGAATTCCTAATATGGAACATGGTCCCAAATTTGCCCCTATAACTTCTAGCCTCGATGAACTTCACTCCCTTAGCCCACTTCTGTATATAGTCTATGGTGTGAATGGGACTTTACGATGGACATTCGAAGAGTTTCAAAACACAAAAACAGGAATTAGAGCAAACTGCATGGTTGCCAGCCTAAACCAGAGCGCGGTCTGAGCATCTATGGTTAGATCTAGATCTGTGAATTTTACCTGGGCTCCTCCAGCGATTGGTATGACACAGGTGAGTAGGTTCCCCACCACAGTCTCCAGAGGAACAGTGAGGCGCTCCACATGGACCATGTATACCAGACTGAGACAGTTCTGTAGAGTAAACAGGAGCAGCTATAAACAGAATAATTGTCAGGACTATACTCTAACACACACATGAAAATAGTAAACGAAAAATTCAACTCTGTTAAATGGACAAAATGTCATTCTCTGACCTAAATCTAAACAAGAAAAACAATAGTGCAAGCCAGTATGGTAATGGGTGTGAGAGCACCCATTTGAGGCCTGAACAATATGACAGTATGACAAAATAAAACAGTATTCAGTTCACACTTAGTGTAATTAACTCCTCCCTTCAGATAGATATACAGCAGTGTACACCAGCAATCTGAACTTAACTGAAGAAGCCACGTGGATGAGCAGCCAATTGTTTTTCCTCAAACTTTTTGTCCAGTTTTGATTTTTTGTTTACTATGGATCAGACCTGGACAAATGAGGGATGTTTTTAAACACAGTGGCATTATTAAATCAAAATGTCAAAAAATAAACAATCGCTGATTTTCATCAGTAATACACTACTTCTACTAAAATTCAAAATCTAGAAGCCTTCAGTTACCATATTTCACCTTTATTGGGTTAAAAATGGATCTCAATGTTCAACAGAATTAATCAACTGCTAAAAGGATTATTAGTTTGCAGCATTAACTTTTACTGCAACAAACCAAAATGTGCTTTTATATCAGAAATGCCAATTTGAATGTCATTGGTGCATTTTAGATTTTTTACCCAAACTTTAAAACGTCATGATGTATAATTGTTTCCGAATTATTATTACAAATATTTCTATGGTTTTCGACCCATTACCAGATCGGTCCTTGTTATCTTGGCTTATGTGATTAGAGGTATAATGGTTTGTTCACACCAGGGCATCAGGTGTCAAGTTTGCATGCAAAGTTTATGGTGGACGTGCGTCTAGGCCGCCCTGCGTTTCTGCGCCACGTTTTCAAGTGTCAGAATACGATGAATCTTTGATGCTGCATGTCTTGAGCGTTAACACCTCCGTGCATCCAAAATGTTAGATGGCAAAGTTGAAAAAGCAGAATTTTTGGCATGTGATGCACAGCATCAACCAATCAGACTATGCTAGACTATGGAATGGTCAACACTATCACAATGTGTTCATGTCTCCAGGTGCTGCATCCTGTATGGATGTAAATAAACCTTTGTGTTAGAACTCCAGCCTCATACCTCTTCAGCTTTTGGGCTACTACAGTTTATTCTACAACACCACTGAGGAGACTGCAAGCTTACCCTGAAGACCTCTGTGTGGTCAAGCCGTGACACCAGGACCAGACTCTTGGGTCCAAACACCCTCTCTGTGTGAGCGATCTGAGGATCCTCGTCAGCCTCATCTGCCTTACTCGTCTCACATTTCTGTAACTAGACACAGAGTACATCACATTAGACATACAGTTTATCCTATAGAGGTTATACACTGACAACATTTTATTTGAAAAATGCCTCTCAACATTCAATGAACAGAATAACAGACAAAATGTGTTTCTTTGCTTTTTATTGTCTCATTTCTGTTGTAGAGCTGTTGTTTTCACCACAATAATTATTTCCTCAACATTCAGACTCAGAAACATGTTCTTTAAGAAGAGAAAAGTTTGCCTGTGTCTGATCTATAGATTGTATAAAGAGGACTAAGTGAGAGTGATGTCACTCACAGAGTTTGGCTCCAGTAAAATGAAGCTCATCGAAGCGAGTAGTGATAGAGTCAAGTCTGTTGCCGAGGTCCATATTTGCAATTATGACCATGGGTGTTGAAGGTAAAGCCCCTACCAGCATCATGTAGAGTGCGTTATTATGGACATTTTAAGATCAAAATGAGGCGGCTCACAGCAGCAGTTACAGAGAGCAGGGCCACAGTTTTTTTTATGTAAATTGAATTGGAGCCACCCATGCTAACTTCCTATTTGGAAAGTAGCAGCTAGCATATTAGCTATGTCTATTTACATATACCGTCTATGGTCTGATCCAAGTGTGTATCAGCGATAAATGTGAGTGTGTGCAGAGTCCCTGTGGTTTCACTGTTTACCTAATTTTTCTGTTTCAGAGTCAGCATTTAAAATATTTCGACCAAGGCTAAAACAGCTGATCAGTGGAACAGAACAATTTGAGCTTTGGGGATGCAGAGAGCCTGCTAAATGGGATTACTTAAACGTGTGAATGAAACAAGCACAACTCCAGAAATGTTTTTGAGGAGGTAACACCATTATAACGTGGCTCAGAGCTCACAAGAGTCCTTTAAATCTAGGATTGCTGTGGTGACACCAAAAGCATTATCTTGTATGAGAGTAAGCGCCTGTGTACTGTGAATCTCGCAAAGAAAACTTTAAACAAACTAATTAAATGTACTAAAAAACTGAGTAATGGTTCAACAAATCACTGCTGTTGAAACATAAGACTAAAGTCTGTTTGTGGGACTTTTCACACATTTACTGAGCTAAAGCATTTAGTCTTTGTCATAAGGTACAAACTAGAAATAGAACTGTTAAATGTCAAGCCACTTCCTAAATGCCCACACATCTCACCATCTCATTATAGTTGAAACCAGACATATACATACATTATATGAAAAGGTACATACAGTGGGGAAAAAAAATATTCAGTCAGCCATCAATTGTACAAGTTCTCCCACTTAAAAAGATGAGAGAGGCCTGTAATTTTCATCATAGGTACACTTCAACTATGAGAGGTATTTATTTGGTTAATAACAAAAGTTGATCTCAAAACTTTGTTGGCAATGACAGAGGTCAAACGTTTTCTGTAAGTCTCCACAAGATTTTCACACATTGTTGCTGATAGTGTGGCCCATTCCTCCATGCAAATCTCCTCTAGAGCAGTGATGTTTTGGGGCTGTCGCCGGGCAACATGGACTTTCAACTCCTTCCAAAGATTTTCTATAGGCTGGAGATCTGGAGACTGGCTAGGCCACTTCAGGGCCTTGAAATACTTCTTACGAAGCCACTCCATTGGGCAGACGGTTTGGGATCATCGTCATACTGAAAGCCCCAGCTACATTTCATCTTCAATGCTCTTGCTGAAAGAAAGAGGTTTTCACTCAAAATCTCACGATACATGGCCCCATTCATTCTTTTCTTTACACAGAACAGTCATCCTGGTCCCTTTGCAGAAAAAACAGCCCCCAAATCACGATGTTTCCACTCCCATGCTTCACAGTAGGTATGTTTGGAGGAGAAAGAATATGACATTCTCCCAATCCTCTTCTGGATTATCCAAATGCTCTAGCAAACCTGGGCATCTACTATCTTGAGAAGGGGGGACATGCCTGGTTTTGCAGGATTTGAGTCCCTGGCGGCGTAGTGTGTTACTTATGGTCCCTTTGTTACTTTGGTCCCAGCTCTCTGCAGGTCATTCACTAGGTCCCTCTGTGTGGTTCTGGGATTTTTGCTCACCGTTCTTGTGATCATTTTGACCCCACGGGGTGAGATCTTGCTTGGAGCCCCAGATCGAGGGAGATTATCATTGGTCTTGTATGTCTTTCATTTTCCAATAATTGCTCCCACAGTTGATTTCGTCACAATAAGCTGCTTGTCTTGCAGATTCAGTCTTTCCAGCCTGGTGCAGGTCTACAATTTTGTTTCGGGTGTCCTTTGACAGCTCGTTGGTCTTGGCCCTAGTGGAGTTTTGAGTCTGACTGTTTGAAGTTGTGGACAGGTGTCTTTTATACTTTTATACTACAAGTTCAAACAGGTGCCATTAATACAGGTAAGAAGTAGAGGACAGAGGAGCCTCTTAAAGAAGTTACAGTTACTGTCTGTGAGAGCCAGAAATCTTGCTTGTTCGAAGGTGGCCAAATACTTATATTACCAAGGAATTTACCCATTAATTAATTAATTTTAAAAAGTAATTTCCCAGATTCTTTACCCCCATTGTGTCTCTCATAGTTGAAGTGTACCTATGATGAAAATTACAGGCCTCTCTCATCTTTTTAAGTCGGAGAACTTGCACAATTGGTGGCTGAATAAATACTTTTTTGCCCCACTATATGCTTTGTTTTCTCACTGTCTGACATAAAATCAGACTAAACCTTTCCTGTTTTAAGTGAATCAGGATTACCAAAATTATTTCTATTTGCTAAATGCTAGAATAATGAGAGGAGGATTTAGAATTTAGACAATTCTTCATTATTTTCAGAAGTCAGAAGTTTACGTACATTTCATTAGTATTTGGTACCATTGCCATTAAACTGTATGACTTGGGTCAAATGATTTGGATATCCTTCCACAAGCTTCTCACGATAGTTGGCATGAATTTTGGCCCATTCCCCCCTCACAGAACTGGCGTAACTGAACCAAGTTTGTAGGCCACCTTTCTCGCACATGCCTTTTCAGGTCTGTCCATATATTTTCAATAGGATTGAGCACAGGGATTTGCGACAGCCACTCCAAAACATTGACTTTGTTATCCTTAAGACACTTTGTAACCAGTTTTGCAGTATGCTTCAGGTCATTGCCCATTTGGAAGACCCATTTGTGCCCAAGCTTTAACTTCCTGGCTGATGTCTCGAGATGTTTCTTCAGTATTTACACATAATGTTCCTTCCTCATGATGCCATCTATTTGTGAAGTGCACCAGTCTCTCTTGCAGCAAAACAACCCCACAACATGATGCTGCCACCCCCTCTATTTCACAGTTGGGATGGTGTTCTCCGGCTTTCAAGCTTCCTCCTTTTTCCTCCAAATGTAACAATGCTCCTTATGGCCAAAAAGTTCAATTTTAGTTTTGTCAGACCACAGCACGTCTCCAAAAATTAAGGTCTTTGTCCCTGTGTGCATTTGGAAACTGTAATCTGTCTTTTTTTATATTTCTTGTGGAGTAATGGGCCTTCCTTGGCAAAGTGGCCATTCAGCCCATGTCGGTACAGTACTCGTTTCACTGTGGATAATGGCACACTCTTACCTCTAGCATCTGCACTAGATCTTTTGCTTGGGTTCTTGGGTTTATATGCACATTTTGGACCAAACAACATGATGTTACACAAAGAAGCAATGTGTTTCAGGTGTGCCTTCAATTACAGGGTGTTCATAAAGGATGTCCACAACTTGATTTCTTACCATGTTTGCTGTAACAGAGCCTCATCAGTGGTCACAATCATATGTGTTATCTTTTGCTTTAGTTCAGTAATACCCGTATCTTTGTTCGATACATGATATATTTAACATGGCCACATGAATCCAGAGATGACCGTTGTGGCCACAGAACTGGTCCATCCCTTCCAATCCAATGGTCTGGAAATGTTTGATTGAGGAACTCACAAACATGCAAACCCCAATGTGGTGAGGTAGACATGTGCAGTAATTGATCTCTCATGGAAGAAAAACTGACTAACAATTGACCAAAAATGCAACGTGATTCAAAACTTTTATAACCACTGAGTACAATAGTACAAATCTAATTGAAATATCTCATCAATTGCCCTTGCAGTGAAATTTTAAAATTGTAGAGACTTTATGGACACCGTGTATATCCACATGTATACCTCTAATGAACTCAAATCAAAAACTTCCAAAGACATGTCATCATCATCTGGGTTTAAATGCATAGAAATTTTACTATATATAAACTTCTGACTTTGAAGTAAGTAATGAAAAATTGTTAAAAAAAATCCTTCTCTCATTATTTTGGCATTTAGCAAATAGAAATAATTTTGGTAAATCCTAATAGACCTAAAACATCTGGGAGAAGGCGCAGTAGCAGTATTAGAAGTAGTATTAGTAGTAGTATTGTAGTACCTGTGTGTTGTCGACGGCCATCCAGAAGGTGAAACAGGCGCAGCAGTATTATTAGTGGTAGTATTAGTAGTAGTAGTAGCAGTAGCAGTAGTAACAGTAGTAACAGTAGTAGTATAATAGCATTGTAGTACCTGTGTGTTGTCGAGGGCCTCCCAGAAGGTGAAACAGGCGCAGTAGTTTCGCTCTGAGTTGATGTCAGTCAGGACGGCCATAAAGAAGGAGGCGGGCTGCTGCTCTGGGACGAGCTGCCACCCGCTGGGCTGGCAGAACTACAGCAGACACAGGAGATGTGGTTTAGAGGAGATAAAAAATGTTCACTAAAACGTTACACAGGTTTAATATGTAGAGATTAGGGTAGAAAAATTGACTGTAATAGAATGACATGCTTTCAAATCTACTCTGTATCTCTGTGTATCTGACCCAAACTGCATTCACAAGGTTACACCTTCAGGGAGAGTTCATGCAAAAACTACTATTTATGCAGAAAAAGTACTAGGAAAGAATGTATTTAAATAAAGACAGATTAAACTTTTGAATCATGAGTTTAATGTGAGTTTTTACATATAAAATACCAAATCTTCAGCTCACCGACTTCTCCCTTCAGCTGTTGTCCCAAATAAATCCTTATCTAAATAAAATCATTAGTCAACTAAACTTTGGTTGATAAAGACTCCATCAACTAATTAACAGAAAAACTGCTAACCCTGTAATATAGATCTCTTCTTAAACTAATACTAGAATCATGTGTATTTGCCAGTTCAGATTTCTGTCGGTTCTTGGCAGTTAAAAATTACAAATCTAAACACAATCATAATGCTTGTGAGAAAAATATGTCCAAATCATTCAGTCCTAGTAGGAACAATACTAATGCAAGTATTGGATATCAACTTGATAACCAATAACAAGTGGTATCGGTTCTCAATGCCAAGACCCGATACCACCTGACCCCAAGTGTTGCTGGGTTTTCAGTTGACATTATATCCACAACATTTAATACAGATGGGGCAGTTAAAATGAATATTAATAAAAAGCTTATTTTATAAATATTATTTAGAGTTCTTGGATGTAGTCACTAATAGAAACTATCAGGTTCAACATTTGTGAATTTAACTTTTGAATATTTCATGCTAAAGTTCAATGTAATCAATAGGAAAAAAAAGAAAAAAAAACTCCCAACTCTCTTGTCCCAACCTGACATGACATTATGACATTATCACAATCTAGAATCAGAAAACCAACAATTCAAGAGCACAGACTAGACACAGACTAAGGGAGTGTGATGTGGCCTATAGGGTTCAGCTCCCGTCAAATAAAGGTCATCGAGGCTAGATGTCATAGGGGCAAATTCATGCAGAGTTCCTTATGTGGAATTCTGACTGCAAGTATCATCACAACCACAGAGCCAATTCTCAGCAAGTCTGTTGAAGGTAACACCTGCAGCGCTGGTTTAGCAGGGAGCAGGTGCTTAACAATGCTGTCATTTAAACCTGTAGCTAACGGTAGCAGGAGCAACCTCTGGGAAACAAGGCGCCTGCTTTTTCTGTTTTAATGTTCATATCTTGATTTATGGACACAGTATTGAAATTAAAAACCTACACATCGGTCCATAAATCACATAGAGTGGGTCAATACAAATATTTTAAGACCAAAATGATGAGCCTGACAGCAGCAGTTACAGAAAGAGGAGTGATCATTTTTCCAATGTAAAGTGAATTGGAGCCAGAGTCGATGGAGGTGGAAGCGCACCCATGCTCACTTCCTATTTGGAATACAGCAGCTAGCAGGTCAGCTATGTTCATTTAAATATACAGACCATGCTCAAGAGTGAAAAAGTACAGTTAATACATTCAAGCTTATACTGTAGCCACCGTTGTCCTGGGCTACACTGAGCTACACTGACAGAAGGGAGGCTGCCAATCTAAGTGTTATAGATTATAAAAATAATAAGAAAATTAGAATTACTATATACTTGGAACCCCTCTGAAAATAATACCCTTATATTGTTGGCATATTGATGTCATACTCCCAGATGGGGACAAGAGACAGATTTCCCCATTTATTACATTATACATTGTACTTTGGCAAGAAATATCCAAAAGGTAAATGTTTAAATGCTGAACCTGATTATAACAAAAACATCCATTTTAACAATATTCATTTTAGCTGCTCCGATATGTACTAAATATTATTGGCCTATAGAATGTTGTGATGTCATCTGAAACACAGCAGTTGGTACTCAGTATTGACGAGTACTCAAAAAGAAGTGCTCATATTGGTTTGGGAATAAGTGATATCAGAGCATGCCCAGTAATGTGTTGTTTTTTTTTAAATCTTTATTTATACAGGGGAACCCATAGGTACAGGGGAGCATATGGTTTCTCTTTTTCATTGGTTCCCCTTTAAAAAAAAATAAGTATAAGTCCATATAAAACATTAAAACAGATGCAGGTGTGTGTATAACAGTTTGGTGACACAATCACAACAATTTGGTAACAAAGTATCCAGTTTAGCTTTTCCTTAGTTTGCTTGTTCCATTTTTATGAAGCTGAAAGCTCTCTTTCCCTGTTTGTTTTTCCATCATAAATAAACCAGCTTGGGACAGCTGTTTATTAATTTGCTTGGTCACCCCCAGACAGAACAGTTAAAAGCTTCTGTAGGAATTACTGGAACAAAAATATACAAAAAAATGTTAATGTCTTAACCAAAACACACAAGACTCACAACACTCAGAGTCAAGAAAAGATCAGGTAAAATTGGGAAAGACCACGTTCAGATTATGGCCCTTTAAATGTGGAAGATGTGCCACAAGTCCCACCTGGTTATGTTTATTATGCAACAAAACCGGTTTGGAAAAACTGTCTCTGAGGATCTGTTCTGCAAATTGTTATTATTACACTGCAACATTTGCACAATTATACATAGCAGTATTTTAGCATAAAATAAAACAAACAAGACCTAAATAAGGTTTTGTACAAGAGCATCTGTATTGTAGACAATTCTATAAGGTTTTGTATGAAGCAGAAATGGGAAGACTGCAGTGTACCATCTGAAGGTTTGGTAGTGAATTATAAGTTCAGTTTAATTTTTTACATATAAATACACTGTTTTCTAGTACTTTTCTTTATAAATATTTGTTTTGGCTACTGTGAGGTTGAGGTCTTGTGAGTGGATATGGTCAGATAAAACTAGTGTTCCAGGTTAGATAGATTGAACGATCAGTTGATGTAATGATTAACATGACGGACCTGGTTTCAACAGGTAATGATGGTACTTAGAGGTCCCAAATTACACAAAACTGACTCTTGTGAGTTTTAAGTCATGCTATAATGCTGTACACCCATCAAAAACATACCTGGAGTTGTGTTTTGTTTCATTCACACATTTGACTTACCCTTTATTATTAGCCTGTCAACATCTCCAAAGCCTAAAATGCTCTGTTCCACCTAGTGATGCCATGAAGTGGTAGTTTTCAAGTTAACAGCTCCTTTTACCTTTAGTTCAGTAGAGATTGACAATTTCAGAGCTGAAATTATCCAAATAATTGTAGTAAAGAAAACACAGTAGAGCACTTACTGTATTACCACATGACATCACAGGGTGGAACACAGTGTTTTCTGTTTGAGAGAACAACTTAGCCTAAATATGCAGGGAATGAAACAAAACATAACTCTAGGTATGTTTGTGATGAGGAAACAGCATTATAACATAGATCAGAAAAAGTGTAATAATATTGGCCCTATGAAAACAGTTGCGTTCTCACCAGCTCAATGCCCTGGGGGAAGGGGCTGTCCTCCCAGTCCTTCTCTGGAAACCTCTGCAGGATTCGGCCCTGGCCCTCTCCTTCTGAAACATAGGAGGAAAAGGTTTAGTACAGAGGTTACATTAAAGACCCTGTATCACTCTTTATCCAAGTGCTTATATCCACCTGTTACTCACTCAGAGCCTTACTGATGCTGAACAAAATGTAGGCCTGAGCTATGTTTTCATGCCTCATATTATAGCTTGATTTTCAATTGTATTTTCTCTTTTCAAAAACAAAATAAAATGTATTTATTTCATGTATCTTTTTATTGCATTGAGAAAAGATAGAAAAACCTTACTGTGAGCAACCTTGCATCTCCACAAACCTGAGAAAACTTATCTCCACAGAGAATGTTCAGAAGTATAGTTTGAAGTTTATATTTCCATGGAATTAGGCAGGTCACTTTCCACCCCAAGAAAGTTACCTACTATCACTTTAAAAAACCCAAGCTGATCATTAAGCATTAGACGTGACAGAATTTGGATCATGATACATTGTTGATTTAAAGGTCATATATTGCACAAAATGGATTCTTGTGAGACATGTTATAATGTTACCTCCCCAAAAACATACCTGGAGTTGTGTTTTGTTTCATTCACACATGTTTGAGTAATCATTTATTATTAGTCTGTTTTCAGAGCTCAAAATGCTCTGTTCCATGTTGCAATGTCATGAAGTGGTAATTTTCAAGTTATTAGCGCCATTCAGTAGAGATTGCCAATTTTAGGGCTAAAATCATCTAGATGATTCTAGTGAAGGTGTATGAAGTTTAAAAATACAGTGGAGCACTTGCTGCTATCACCACATGACATCACAAGGTGGAACAGAGTGTTTCTGTTTGAGAGAAGAACTTGCCTAAATATGCAAGGTTTGTGTGTTAAACTCCAGGTATGTTTGTGATGAGGAAATAGCATTATAACATGGATCAGAAAATAGGCTAATATGGGCCTTTAAATGTACAGTCCAACTTTGCCAAAGCAGGTTAAACAGTGAGTTCTCTTCCCTGACCCCTGACTCTCCTCTTCTGGTCTGGTCTGAAAAGTGTAGTCTGTTAATGAGGAGCAGAACAATACCAGCACTCAGCTCTTATGTAACACTCAAACGCTTTCAATGCATTTCCGCCTCAGAATGGGCCAATACACAACACCATTCATCTGAGCACAAAACGCACAGGGACCAGTACAGTTTGCCAAATGGGACAAATCAACAGCAAAATGTCAACCCTAAAATATGTACAACAGGCCAAATCCTCGATCTTAAGTCGACCTGACCAAGACTAGCTCAAGAGCTAAACATGAGTGCAGCGCTACTCCCAATAAGTTGAAGGATGGGTCAAATGCAGTGGACAATCAAAAACTACTATGGTGGGAAGGCATCCAGTACCTAATCCACAATTAAAACTAAACAGAATTAAAGTAGTAGTAAAACTATAATCAAAACCAGGATTAAACGATGACTAAATCCAGGACTAAAGCCAAAAGTAAAATGCAGTGGACAAATTGACTTCAATCAAAATTATTACATATTTTGCTTCTATTGGGTATTAAAGAGGGGCAGAGAATCTTATTAAAATATTAGATTGCAAATTAATCCAAACCAATCTTGTCAAAAAAATAGAACTGACTTGGTCTCATTCATAAAGAATTCACAAAGAAAGCCATGGCAAGTTTGTTAAGTCATGCAGGCATTTGCTTCACCACATTAAGGCCAGAGATCATACTGCAAAAACCCATGGGCAATCTAGTCTCTAACTGTGTTTAAATATTGATATTAAACATATGGAGATGCATTACAGAAAGTGGAGTGCATGAGTTATAGAGGAAATTGTGGCTGAAGAAATGGTGGCTAATAGGATGTAGCAGATGAAAAGCATAAGACAACTAGCGACGTATGGAAAAGAAATTACTAAACCAGGTCTAAAGCAAAACTGAGAGAAGTCAGGATTCAAACCAGAACTCAAACCAGGACTAAAGAAGCAGTAAAACCAGAACCAAATCCAGGACTAAATCCAGGACCAAATCCAGGACCAAAACCAGGACCAAAACCAGAACTAAATCAGGCCTATAAAGTCATCACTAAACCAGGACTAATCCAGATCCAGTGTCCAGAAAAATCTAAATAAAGAATTATAGAAATGTGTTGGAATTCCAAATAAATTCCCAAAATAGAGTTGCTGTATTTAGCCCACTGCAGCAAACAGGCCTGCATCATATAAGAATATGTGGTATTTCAGAACTGTTTTGTTCTGCAATAATGATAGAGTAATATTGTAACTTAACAAAATACATTTAGGTAAATTAAAACTAAAATACAGATACCAAAGGCCCTGTACCTGATGTATGTACTTGAGTAAAATGTGTATTGTCCCAGTACACATATATGGTATAAACAGCTGAAGTCAAAATAAGTCCGTCGCATATTATCTGCATCTAATTATAAAGCCTTTTATTGTCCAAGAGTCAGGAAGTGTGTGGTTAGCATGCTAGTTGTTAGCTTTACAAACTCATTATGGTGAATAATTCGAATGCTCAGAATGCACAAGGTAAGTGAGGAATAATTTTGGACCATTCCTAACCCTTTCAAATTAACTAGCTCTGTTTTTTACATTCTTAAAGAGCAAAAGAGCTGGTTCAGCCCCTTAAATTTACTAGTCAAACTATATCAAAATAAATAATTAAAAACAAGAACAAAATGTGACTAAATTAGAAAAAAATCATGACTAAAATCTCAAAAAATGACAAAACCACTCAAAAATGCTGTGCTTTATTAATTAGGTTCTTGTGATATTCATTATTGCCTTAACAAACATTTCCAAAAGAAATCACATATACCATGTGATATTGTACCACTGATTGCTTGTGTCACATTGGGAAATGTTCTAAAGTTCAACACAAGCCTGAACAGGAGCTGAGAGATGAAGGTGTCGCAAGCCTCATACTGTCAGACGATAAGCACACAAGCAGCTTTAACGACACCACAACAGTATGCAAAAGACACTTCAACACGCTGCAGTTGATGTCATCAACATTCTCTTGTGGTGTGATGCTAACTGTCAGTACTGCTCTTTCTGAAAACTATTTCTCAAGTTACACTTTAATCTGAGATTTATTTTAACACAATATAACAATAAAGAACTGACTTAGCTGAAACATCAGGTGAGTTGATTTGTGCTGTTAAATAAGTCCCAAATAACATTACAGTTGTCCCTCGCTATATCACGGTTCACTTTTCGTGGGCTCGCTGTTTCGCTGATTTTTCTAGTGTAATTTTGCATGCTTTTTTTTTTTTTTTTACAGCGTATGAACACACGTTGTGTTCTGCGTCCTGATTGGCTAAGGGACTGTAGACTATTATCAATCAATCTCCTCTGTGCTGTGTCTCGTGTCCAGTACAGAATGCGTCCAGTCAAATTACATAAATGTTCTCACAGTGTGACTATGAAGTGCTGAAATCTTTCTTTGCTGACAGCGATGACATTCATGACAGCGAGGAGCAGGATGATGCGGAGCCCAAGCCATCAAACAATTTACAAATTTCAGAAATGGTTTGGACTCAAAAGTGTTTCTCTGAACGGAGAGGTCACCTCTGCAGACACCACTGGAGCAGAGGCACGTGAACAACAAATTTAAAGTGATCATCAAGGAATATACAAAGGTTTGATCTTTGAGCGTGTTTAAACAAGAGGTAAATGTGGGTAAATGTTAATGCCTGTCCGAGAAAGTGTATAAAGTGTGTGGTGAGGGGTTTAACAGCCTTAAAAAAATAAACCCGACTTCTTAGCGGATTTCGCCTAGTGCAGGTTATTTTTAGAACCCTGTATAAGAAGGGGGTGTTCCAGTTACAGGGGAATCACACTCCTCAGTCTTCCCGGTGAGGTCTATTCCAGGGTACTGGAAAGGAGAATCCATGTGATAGTCGAATCTCGGATTCAGGAGGAGCAGTGTGGTTTTCGCCCTGGTCGCAGAACACTGGACCAGCTCTACACTCTCCATTGAGTGCTCGAGGGTTAATAGGAGTTTGTCCAACCAGTCCATGTATGCTTTGAGGATCTGGAGTAGGCATTCCACCACATGGTGTCCTTCGGGGGGTGCTCTAGGAGTATGGGGCCCCGGGCCGGAGGGGGTCTGGGTTGGGAACCACAAGATCTCATTACTGCTGTTTGTCGATGATATTGTCCTGATGCCTTCTTCAAGCCAGGGCCTGCAGCAGGCGTTGGGGCGAGTATGAAGCAGCTGGGATGAGCATCAGCTCCTCCAAATCCAAGGCCATGGTTCTCGACCGGAAAAAGGTGGCGCCCTCTGCAGGTGGAGTCTTTGCCTCAAGTGGAGGAGTTCAACTATCTCGGGGTCTTGTTCACGAGGGAGGGATGGATGGAATGTGAAATTGACAGGTGGATTGTTGCAGCGTTTGCAGTGATGCTGTCACTGTATCGGACCGTCGTGGTAAAGAAAGAGCTGAGTGGAAAGGCAAAGCTCTCAATTTACCGGTCAATCTATGTTCTATGATGTGGAGTCGGGATGCACCAATCCGGCTTTCTCAGTTTCGATACCAATTCTAATACTAAAGGATTTAAGTATCTACCGATACCTGATATCAACCAATACATGTGGAGAAACTAAAAACAGCATTTATTTCCTTAAAACTGAAATAAAATAAGACAGTTATGTAGTATTATGTAACTGCTATTTATCCCTCAAGTAATGACATAACAATTTTGTAAATAGAAATTCAAACTGTTTATCTACTGGTCATAGTTGGCCCAGATAAACTTGGCTTGTTAGTGCTGGGCATATAAATTGATGTATTAAGACAAGTTACAGGTCAGATATATGGAGAGGCCAAAGGTCTGTTTGCTCTCAGGAAGAATGCTTGCTTTTCTATCAATAAAACATCTGAATAAATGCACCATATATGAGATTAATGCCATACTGTGTAAAATTTCAGGCATTTTCTTGGGACAAGCACATGATGGGTTTTCTAATGAAAAAGCATACAACAACATGTTTGTGCACTTGCAAAACACTATTTGAAACAAAAAGTTGACAATTAAAAACATGACATGCCAAAATTTCTGGGGAAAGTTTAAAATGTTAGTTCAGCATTAGCTTGAATAAAAACAGAATTTGCATTTGACAAAACAAAAGTGAAACTAAACTTGTTGATCAGCTTCTTATGATCAGTTGAATGCATTCTACAGGCCTGAAATGTGAGTGAGGACAATGCCAGGAAGAGCTCTCTGGTTAAGTGAATGGTGCAGTACCACCCTTTGAGAAATAATGTTGTAATGTTGTGGACTCTGTGGAGGTTGTGTTACAACATGACTACAGATGGGACTAAACCAACTCACTTTATATATGCAGTCAACGACTTCAGTCTGCTCTGTCCTCTGCAGTTTGGAGATCACGGATTGAAAATGCTATATTCACCAAAACCAGTGTATTAACTATCTCTAACCTCAGCGTGCATTCCACTAATGAAACTGCTGCACATCACATCAGGTTTGTGAAGTTGCTATGTAATTTTGTATCATGTCTTTGTATATTTATAGAGAATTGTCATGAGGGAGCATGGGTGACGTAGGCTTGTGGGCAGAGCACAGAATCTTACAGCTAACCATGAGGAGGGTTTGAATAGGGACCAGGAGGTGACATGGATGACATATAAAACCTCTTCAGGCATCTTTTTAATGAGGGAACAATACCCTCTTTAAACATTTTTAGGAACTATCACATTATAGTCAAAATACAAGCATATTATGGGACATCTACAATAATTGCTTTGTCATATTGATAAAGCCCTGGTTTAGCCTTTGTTTAGACCTGGTGCAGTACTATTGTAGAACAGGTTCAGTTCTGGTGGTACTTGAGCGTAGGACCTTTGCTGCTGACAGTATTCATATTACCCAGCAGCATAGTTTCTATTTGTAAAAGTTTCTAAACAAAGCCACTTCCTTCCCACAGCACAGAACATAAACATGAGACAATGAGAGAGGCTATCCAGACACAACTGCAGTACTGTCCCAAAGGAGTCGGAAAGAGAATACTGCTATTACTACTACTGCTGCTACTACTCTCGTCCTGGTTAGTCTTGGGATGGAAGACCCAGCGTGCGTGCGTGTGTCCATGGTGAAAACTGGGAGCCTGATTCCATCAGTGCCCAGGTCAGTTGTGGCTATAGCCATCACCAAGCGTGGAATGAATGAATAATGCATAAAATTGTAAAATGAGTTTGAATGTCTGGAAAACTACTAGTAAGACTACAAATACTACTACCATTGTTACTACTGCCTTTACTAAAATATCAACTACAAAAACTACTGCTACAGCTACACTACCACTGTACTCTGCTACGATGCAAATTCTACCACAGAATTCTGACCTGTCCTTCAGCTCAGTGTTAAACTCTGGTGTAGTGTAGGGAGTTGTGATGCCAAATGATCACTTCCTGTAGCTCATGGGTTCATAGTAAATGAATAGAGGAGTGTTGTTTAGCCTGAGGACCCATAGACACAGTGACAGTCACAGACACAGAGAGTGAGCTCAGACATTCTCAGGATTCCTCACAGTCCAGAGTCTGAGGAGCACGGATTTGAGATTGATCAATATCGTAAAAAAATTTGATTTTTTTTTGTGAGATATCGCTCAGTCTTATGGAGATCAACAGTCCGCTCTGGTTGAGGAAGTAAGTCAGACCTGCAAACTAAGGCAAAGTGTAAAAAGTGCCAGTCAAACCGCACAACCCCGGCACATAAACGTCCCCTGGGCTCAAAATGCTGCTATCGCCATTAGATGTTTCTGCAATATTTTTTGCCCATGAACTGATTTTAATATAGTGAACAAGCCCCTCCCCCTGAAAGTTAATAGTAACACAAGTGTTAACACATGACAATGGGACTGTGTGAGGTGTCCCCCAGGAAATTTTCAACAAAATTAATGTACCGTAAATTTCGGATTATAAGCCGCTACTTTTTTTCCACGCTTTGAACCCTGCGGCTTATACAGCAGTGCGGCTTATTTATGGATTTTTTACTGGATAACGGCCCCTGGGTTTTATTTTCACGGACAAGCCTTCTACACGTGGCAGATAAATATGGCAAAAACAACTTAAGTGCATTAAAAAAATACAACTCACCAAACCGCTGCATCAGAGGGAGCCCTGCGCTGATTATGTGATTATGTCTACTCTGCTCCGCAGTTTCTTTCAAAAAAAAAAAAAAAAAAAAAAACAACAAAAAAACTCTAAAGGCGTATCGTTTAATCCCAGGTGCTTATTCTCCATGTGCCAAAGCAGTTTTGAAGGTTTCATTGCCTTATTTGCTTTTCCCGTATGTTACGCAGAGCGGACTCTGCGCGTGAGTCACCTGTAGCGACAAACCCAGATTTTAAGTAGGTATTGTCTGTTAAATTTATCTTTCTTTTTCTTGGAGGTCGTAGTCTCCTCTTCTGGCTCCTCAGTTGTCCTTTTCCCCTTTGTTAAAAGCTCTCCAAAGACTTTTGTTTTGGCTCATTTTCACTCGCTTGTGGCTCTACTTTTGTGCATCGTGTCTGATGTGTTATACGTGATACGTCACCACGGAGACAAGAGCAGATAATAAACTTGCTACTACATCAAATAGATTTCTGTGGCGATTTCCAGCAGGATTTTCATGATACATCTACGGACGAGCTTATTAGTGTGTCATTAGGGACGGGCGAAAGTTGCTCTTGACCCCTGTGCACAGCGTCTGAAAATCAGGGCTCTTTACGCAGGACTGTGAGCTGTGTCAGTGTCTGTCTCTGTCTCTGTGTCTGTGAGACGTGAGCGGTGTTTGTTTTGAACATTGTTCCGCGAGTGTGACACTTATTTTGAGCAACGAAAAATAAGAAAATATAATTTTATTTTAAGATCATAATAATCTTCCAATTTAAACTACAACAAAAAAGAGCTAACACAAATAAAATACACTTCAGCCACGCAGAGCCGCAGTATAAGGCTGAAAGAGGCGCATGCGGCTCCGGAGCCACGGGTTGCCGACTCCTGAAATAGAGCCACTGCACGTAAGCTCGACATCAATGAATCCAACTTGGTCAATGTAAAAGACGACAAAAGTTTTCAGAGGAAATAAAAGCAGATTTTCCGTGTTGGTGCAGTTTTATTTTATAAACCTGCAGATGTGTTCATCCCGTGTTGATGTCGTGTTGGTTCCAATTTTCAGGCACAGTTTTAAAAAAAAGCATGTCGGTGCACCGTCTTTCTGTGTAAATATCTCATGTTACAATATGAAAACCTGCGGCTTTTATTCAGGTGCGGCTTATATATGTACAAAATTGATTTTCTCTTCAAATTTAGTTGGTGCGGCTTTTATTCAGGTGCGCTCTGTAGTCCGAAATTTACGGTAATTTCCTGGATACTACAGAATTTCAGAGAGTTAAATGGCTGTGTATATAAACCAAAACGAGATATAATTTTACTTTTCAATAGAACAAACCTGGTCTAGAAGAGTAGTTTACTTACACACTGTTTTGGACGTTAGTGTTTAAGAATGAGGTTTTACTTTTGGCTGCTCTGCTGATCTCGTAGCCCTGTCTGTGCACTGTAGGTCTACCATGATAATAACTGTTATCGACTTATTGTTTAAAACATCACAGATGGAACAATCATTTTTGGGGGTCAATATTTATCATGGGGACTTTTGTACTAATGGGAAACATTTTGTTATTTTTCTGTACTGTATGATAATTTTTTAGCTACAGAGGGCTGAACAATTAAAGTGGGATTTTAAAAGGATATTTTACTTCTATGGGGTATTAACTGCTAACAAAACATATTTAGATCGCCATGTTACCTTTAATTGTTTTGAAAATGCAAAATTTGCCAAAAACAAAGTATCAATATGTTTTATTAGTTGCTCACCATGCTAAGTCACCCCCTCCGTAGGGTGGCCGGGCGCTCCCTTAGGGATAGGGTGAGGAGCTTGGTCACGCGGGAGGAGCTCGGAGTAGAGCCCTACACGTCGAGAGGAACCAGTTGTGGTGGCTTGGGCATCTGCTCAGGATGCCTCCTGGACGCCTCCCTAGGGAGGTGTTCTGGGCATGTCCCACCGGGACGAGGCCCCGGGGAAGACCCAGGACACGCTGGAGGGACTATGTCTCTCGGCTGGCCTGGGAACACCTTGGGGTCCCACCGGAGGAGCTGGAGGACGTGTCCAGGGTGAGGGAAGTCTGGGAGTCCCTGCTTAGACTGCTGCCCCCGCGACCCGGCCCCGGATAAGCAGAAGAAAATGGATGGATGGATATTGCAAAACGATTCCAGTGGTCCAGAGCCCGGTCCAGGGCCCGGTCCAGAGCCCGGTCCAGAGCCCGGTCCAGAGCCCGGTCCAGAGCCCGGTCCAGAGCCCGGTCCAGAGCCCGGTCCAGAGCCCGGTCCACTCCGCGCCATCTGCTCAGTGCCAGGGTCACATATGGATCCACAATGGTGCCTGTGTCAGGGCTTCATTCACAGAGCAGCACAGGGCCCTTCACACAGACAAACACGAGCAGTACTGGACTAAAGGCTTAGTTTGACCATTTCACCGGACTGTGATCTGTCCAGAGACACATAGGAATCATCACCATCCACCACCATATTAAGGGTGAGATACAATTTCAAAACATCTAGGCACAATTAGAGCTGGGCAATGTGCCAAGTGAATTAATCCATTTTTTTCCACATACTGAATAATTAAAATTTTCAATTTGATTTCAAAAACAAATAAAAAGGCTTCGAAAAAAATAATTTCTTCAACATAAACAATACAAAAGCCACATATATAGCCATAAACAACCTAAACATGCTTCTTTACTGTGAGTGGGCTTGCAACTCCACAAACCTCAATGGAGAAAGTATGATTTTAAATGTACCCATGGAATCATGCAGGTGATGTGCCACCTCCAGAAAGTTACACACCGTACCTTTCAAACTGCAATTTCACATCATTTGTTCCTCCTCTCGTCTGCTCCAAACCACATATTTTTACTGACCGAAGACTGGCTGTGGACCTCTCCATTAAAGACATTCACGCTGATCGCTGACCAACAGCAGCTATTCACAAACTACAACTGATCCTTTGCTGTACTGTAGAACCCAGGGCCCACAGTTTGAGAAGCACTGCTCTGTCTGCGATGCCAGTGCTTCCTTTAGTGTGTTTGCTGTTTGGGCCTTGGGACACAGAACAAACCACTGTCAAAATAATACGCTCTGAAAAACTGCACCACACCCAGCGACTGCAGCCCGCTCCTGCCCACGGCCACCATTTTGGGTCTAACTGAGGACAAGACCAATATCACACCTACAAGTTCATTTATATACTGTATCATTGGTCAAAATGAGTAAAAAAAGAAAAGAGCAAAAATGATAAGCTAGAGAAGAGAGGACTGAAAAACAGGGCAGATTTTTCATCTGCGAGTGAGGGACGTGTCTGCAGGTGAGGGGCAAAGTGAGGGACACATCTGCAAGTGAGGGACACGTCTACAGGTGAGGGAATAATTAGGATGGTATCAATGCAAAAGGTAAGTGAGGAAAAACTTTGGACCACTGTAAAGTGTTTAAAATGAACTGGTTCTGTTTTTCACAGTTTTAAGACGGTAAAAATTTGGTACAGCTCCTTTAACTTTGAGAGATAATAAACCAGGATCACAATTTCAGTAGTATGCTTGCTGTACATTTGGCAGATTTATATTGCCTTTTAAACCGGACTAAACCATGTTTTTGTAGTGGAGAAAGTCATTGTGGCTACAAACAAAATTGTGAAAAAACCCCACTATGCACCGTCTGCATCTGTCATTAGTAGGTCTCTTTTAAATCAGACCTATTGTGCTTGTGTGTGCTTTATAGTTCTAACCAGTGGTGGTGAAAACAGGGGTAGAACGGAGCAATGACGTCTTGAATACAGAAGAATAAAGATTACTCAAACATGAGTCACTCCAAATACAGAGGGTCAATGAGAAAGAAAACAACTATAACATGGTCAAAAGCTCTGAAAAGTCAATTTCATGGAATAACTCTGATTTAAGATATTTGGAAGAAACCTACAGACATTTGACCCAGACTCAGAGAAGGTTCTAAACCTAAACGTCTGCACAGACCACAGAGTCCTGGTCCTGTTTGAGCCAGACAGAGGGGAGCAGGGAATGGCCATGTTTACTCTACTATTTATGACACAATATATGACACAATTAGACCAGGACCACAAGTATGTAACTACATTTATACAAACACTGAAGTGCCCAAAATATGCTCAAACGTCTACTTTGCAAGACTTTTTATAAACCATGCTATAATATTGTTTATCATTACAAATGACTGAAAACTAATCTAGTCTTAGGCACTTTTTATTGTTTTGTGTCAAATCAATTCTACCTGCATGTAAATGTATTTCGTAATCAAATTCAAGATGTAATTTTAAAGGCTCCGTACTTGTTCTTTCCTCATGTATTTGAGCTAAATTGTAAGATGTCTAGCCCCAGTACAAATATATTGTGTAAGCAGCTCTTGAGGTGAAAATAAATCTGCAGGGTACTGTCTGCATCTGAGGAGACACCAGAGGAGAGAGAAGGAGGGACGACAGGAGGGAGATAAAATAAAATAAATAAAAATAGAAAAAATACTTGTAAGAAAATTATTTTGAGAGCACTGCTGAGTCACTTTCCATGGGTTTCAGTTTGATGCGAGGATCGTTAACTTTTCATCAAACTGAAAGCCATGGAAAAGACTCAGCAGAACTCTCAAAATCATTTTAGCCATAGAAATGACCAATTCAAAACATTCGACCAAAATATTCTATCTTTTGAATGGTCAGCCGTCCTCAAAAGGGCATCTTATAAGAGGAGGATGAAACCCATGAATACGATGAGGATGGAGAGAGGACAACAGAAGGAGACAGAGCACATTAAAAACAGACTGGACTAGTATAATCCATACATTTTATAAGGGCTAAACCAAAAAGCAGTTGCTGTATGCTGTATGTTTTGTATCAGGTTTTTGTATATTTATGGAGAATTGTTGTGTGGGAGCATGGGTGACATAAGCTTGTGGGCGGAGCACTGCACAGAATCATAGTGCTAACTGGAAGGTTCGAATAAGGCCCAGGAGAGATTGCTAGAGTACTCAAACATGCATGGATGGCATCTAAAACCTCTTCAGGCATGTTTTGGATGAGGGAACAATGTTATAACACTGTAGAAAGCTTAAAACAAGTAGATTTTTGCATAATAGCCCCTCTTTAATATCTAAATGTATTACTAAAGAAAACCTGACTAAACTGGTGTGGTTAACACTTCACCCAGTGTCTGTGAAAAAAAACCAAGCGCATTACCACAGAGGAAAGGGGACGCTCTTAAATACAGCTGCAAGAAATGAAATCAAACTTGCAATTAGCATGGTCACAATTAGCATTCATTTGTCTATTGTTTGAAAGGCGTTATTCCATTTTGCAGTTTACATTATTGTAAGTAAAAATATAAGATGTGCACACATTAGCATCACATCTGTGCACATGGGTGAGGCAAGCTCTGGCAAATTTCTGTGGAGAGTTCTTGTGGAGTTAGTTTTTTTTTATAGACTTTGTTTATTGTTGATATCTGCCAGAATATAGTTTAGATAGCGATAACTGTGCTGTCCAATGATAAAATCAAATGTTATCTTCTGATTGGCATCTAATTTGATACTCAACCTTGGTTTTGCAGATCACTGAAGCCTCAGATCATAGAATGTTTACGCTTTTTCTCACCGAGAGAGTGCAGCATCAACTAATTACTATGCATTACACATTAGTGATGCTTTAAACTAACAGCCAATGAACAGCTGAACAAGACGACGTATAGTTTGGCATGCTTTACTGCACACAGGTACAGTGCAGCGTAAAGACGCAGCTTAAATCCTACATCATTGTGCGTTGTTTACCGTTTTTGTGTGATGATTATGGATATGTATATGATATAATATTATTTCACCCCCTCTCAATTTTGTACTTTCTAGTTACTAATGTGTTTGTCCGTTTTTCCTTAGGCACATGGGTGACATTGACCTATTAGATGCGCTTGTTTTTTACACAAAGCAAAGAAATGGTGCAAGACACTTGTGGACATTGACTTTGTGAAGGCCTTAATTCTCTATAAAAGACACTGTAGATCAAAGGGTAAAATCCCTATATGCACCAAAAGGCCTTGCCTTGGAGCTGGAAGAGACAGGTGCCATCAGAACACAGCAGGAAGTAGGAAGCAGGGAGACGCCATAATCATGTGCAGTGTGTTTTCAGTTTGCAGTGTGTGTTTGTTTAATGTTTGCAGTGTGTTTGCAGTGGAGTTTGTAAATATATATTTATTTTGACCCATACTGCTTGTTTTGACTGTATTTTATAAACAAATATACATTGTATTTTGTGTTTTGATATGCTTTATAAATTTACATAATAGAGCAGGTAGTGTCATAGTTCTACCTGTTTGTATGTTTTTTCCTCAGTCCGGCTCCGTTTTTCAGCCGGTTCCGGCCCTTCTTTTGTTACCTCCCTGGGTTCCCAGCAGCTGCCCCTCCTTTTGTTAATCAGCCCAGGGTAGCCTATATAGCCAGGGTGCTTCTGTTCAGTTAGTGCTTGCTAGATTGTTGACTAGTCAAGAGCAGCATTCAAGCTCCTCTGAAATACTCTGTTGTTTGCATTTCTGCGATTCTGAACTTGCATTTATATCTGTTTGAGTTACCTGTTCCTGAGTTCATTTGCCCAGCCTGTTTCCCCATTTGAATCCCCAGTGTGGAAGAGATTTTCGCTGACAATAAATAAGACATTGTTCCTCAGTTGTTTCGTCCCTGATTGTTTCGTCCCTGATTTACCATATTCCAAATTACCTGCTTAAAAGACATTTTCTGTTGTAGTTAGATTAGATTAGATGTTAGATTAATGTCTGATAAATGTATGATAAATATGTGATAAAGATTAGATAAATTAAATGAATGAGATAAATGTGAAATAAATGTGTAATAAAAGTTAAATAAATGTGCGATGAATATGTGATAAATGTGCATGTGCGGTAAATCCAAATGCGTTTGGCCTGTGCTGCCTCTGCTCTGTGCAACAGGAAAGACAGAATCTGCAGAGGTAGCACAGCCTACAACATCCTGTACTCAGAAACAGACATAAAGCCAATGCAAACGCAGGAGTGGTAGAAACTGCTACAAATACACTCAAGTAGTAGTAGAATAAGTAGTCATACAAGTAGGGCGTCAATATTAATCGCAATGAAAAACACAATTTGAATGAACATGAATAGCGAACTACAAAGACTGCGGTTTTTCAAGTATCATAATTTCCCCCACAAATAACAAAATGTCAAATTATGCATAAAGAGTGCTAATCCTATCTTTAAAATCTGTACAAACATGTTCTGTAATGTCCTTGTGTGTCAGATGCCCTCTCTGTGTCTTCATGGAGTCTTATTCTGCATAAAAACAGGTAACCCTGTAGTTTAGATCTCTACAAACATATATATTTTGAAATGTCATTCTTGTATTAGTTTGTCAGTTCAGATTTCAGTATTTATTTACATGCACATGTTTAAAATGTGAACTTTACAAATTGCACATCTAATCACAATGGCAATACTCACAATTCACTGCCCTAGTACAATACAACCTTTATGTAGCAGTGGCGATAACAGTAATAATGCTATACACAGGCCGAACTTTACAATGTGCAGTTATTATACCATTATATTAAAGTACAGAAGTGTGAGTACATTTAGTATTACAAATGGCAGTTGTAGTAGGACAGTAGTAATAGTCAGTCACATTAGTAACAGAGGTAGTAATAATAGTAGTAGTAGAAGTTGTTAGTCATTAGTAGTATTAGAGGTAGTAGGCTATGGGAGAGGAAACACTAAACCATGCTCCTATTTGGTGGCACTAGAAGTCATAGCATTAGTAGTTGAAGTAATTATCACGTAAATGATACTATTATATTATACATGCAAACTACAACTGAAAAGTATGACATGAAGTCTCCTGACATTTGTATGCAGGCCTTGTCTTGTAACATTTTGCCGCTGTTGAATAATAAATATTTAAGCTGCTCCAAGTAAAAGAGTAGTTAGAAGTCTGCGTGCCACAAGAGACTGAATATTTCATGATTGAACGAGCTCTATCTATCCACTAAACAGGGAGGCCAGGTTTATAATGCTGTAATATAAGACAGAGGCAAAACTGGCTATAAAAATAAACTAAAAGTTTAAGAAGATGTTATTAGAAGAGTAAGTCTTAATTAGATGTTATGGGAGAGAAGTTAAAACAATTACATCTATGGACAGTCTGATCACTGCACTTTCAAAATCTTAGGTATATATTAGGTTTACCTGGGATCCAGTATACACAATACTTTACAAAAATGCGAGTCTGGTCACCGCTGAGTCTCCTCGAGTTCAGATGGGTGTGATTGACAGGTGATCACGGACTAGCACGATCGATAATACTTTGAATATCTTTGCAGCAAGGTTATAAAATGCGTCTCTCCACCAGCCTGACTAGTAACTTGACCTGGTGGCATTACCTCCTTGTCTTCATGGAGATGTTATTGCTTTGTGTGGAATGTTCCACAATAGCATTAAACTTACCCATCTCCAGGGAGACAAGCAGGTAAATGCCTCCAGGCCAAGTTATAGGTTATCCTGACAACAAACGTTAGTGCACCTTTAACTAATTAAAGTATACAGTTTAGTTTTTTTTTAAAGAAAAGGTGTCAAAAACTTGACCATTTAAACACTGTAGTAAAAGCCTATCAAATAACAATGATCCGTACATGTCATATTGAATTATTGAATATATGGCGTGAATTAAAGGTCCTATACAACACAAAATAGATTCTTGTGAGCTTTAAGCTCTGTTAGAAGGTTGTTATCTCCTCAAAAACATACCTGAAGTTCTGTTTTGTTTCATTCACACATGTTTGAGTAACTTATCATTAGTCCGGCTACATCTCCAAAACTTAAAATGCTCTTTTCCACCTTGTGATCTCATGAAGCGTTTTCAAGTTTTCAAGTTAACAGTTACCTTTTACCATAAGTTCAGGAGTGACTGGAAATTACAGAGTTGAAATCATTCAAATGATTCTAGTGAAGGTCTATGGAGTTTAAAAACACAGTGGAGCCTGTATTACTACATGACATCACACAGTGGAAAAGAAAAATTTCTGTTTCAGAGAAGAACAAGCATTTCTGAAGGAAACAAAACTCCGAGCCTGTTTGTGATGAGGAAACAACATTAGAACATAGATCAGAAAATAGGGTAATATGGGACCTTAAGTTACTCAGGCTCTAACTGGACAGCTCCCATCATTAACACAGGGGAACAATCCCCCTGCATTGCCTACAGCAGATGTAGGCCATAGCCCAGACTGGAGGCAGGAGGAGGGGGGAGATAACGGTCCAAAACCCCGTCCCCATAACCCTCTGTCCCGGCCACAAGAGCTCAGGGAGGGGCACTGGGGTTAATCCGGTCCCCACACAGACATCAGGGACAGCCACAAACCCCAGCGAGAAATGCGTGCAATCCAGCCCCAAACAGCGCTCTGACACGGGGTCGAGAGCAGAGCGGAGCGGTCTGTGGTGGTGTCCCCGAATCAATTCAATCAGGACCAAAGCAGTGACACCTCACTGCTCCTGTCCGTGCAGCGCGCATTCAGAGTGCCATGCATATAAACAAAGTGCAAAACAAACCAACTAGAGCAGAGCATCCATTACGAACACGATACAAGGGAAAAAGATGCGATTAAATCCGTGAAACGTGTGAATAAATCCGTCTTACACCAGCCCCCCTCAGAGCTAGCCCCGGCTAACGTTAGCATCTAGCAAATAAAGTTAGCTCCGCGTAACTGTCAACAAAGTGCAACAACACTTTCTAACTAGCTCAAAAAGTTGCTCAAAATAAAGCACTTTAGAGGCGTAAAGTGCGGAGTTATCCTTCAGCATTGACCGATGAAACCAGAGCTGACAGTTGAGGGTTTGTGCGCACTAATCCAGTACGGCCTGTAAACCCCGCGCTAGAGTACCCGGCTGAGGCTCAGAGGGCAGAGCGCAGAGGCGGTTAGCTCTGAGCAGCGGCCCGGCCCGTCCCCGCCTACCTCCGCAGCGACAGCTGCTCAAAGCTAATAATACTCGGCTAGCGCAGTAGCCCAAGCACAGCACCCACCTCGTTTGTCGAGGTCGTAACCCACCACTACAAAGTAGTCGGCGAGCCTAGCCATCTTTGGAGTTCAAGGCGACGGCCCTGTTCTGCTAAATCCTGGTCTCTGGGAAGCGTCAATACTCCATGTAGGTCCAGCCGGGGATAGACACATCACAGGCGACTGTAGCATCCTTCCAGCTGCACCCCGCCGCCATACTGTCAGTCTGCCGTGCCCTGACAGTGTATACCGGCGCAGGCGCAGAGCAGGGGCCCGTACAAGGGACCAGGGAGGGGCCCGCACTCTGGAGGAATGTCCCGCAGAGGAACCGGAGCGAGGCCGGGTCAGAGTTGCGGCCGCACACACAGCTTTGGGGATGTTTTAGGCGGCTGCCGAGGGAGAAAAGTGGCTGTTTACTTCCAGTTTTAAATAATGTAGTTTAAAGAGGCAGTGCAGGACTTCAATTGGCAATGGAAACTAGCACTAGCTCTGCATGTCAAAAACCTTAATAAGTGCAATGAGATTGTTGTTTAGAATGGATTAAATTAAGGAACTGAATGCAAAATTTTCTATTTTTTGAGCTCTCATCTATGTTTTAAACCTGTCCTCACATGATTAATATACCTGGAGTTAGATTTTGTTTTAGAATTCTCTATGTGGTAGCAGTTGGCTGTGTGGTGGTTCCCCTGACCAGGAAAATGGCTCAGGATTTGGTGAAGACTTCCTTGTTTCCCACTGCTCTAGGGGGTTACATGTAGAGGACAATTCCTCACAGGAACAATAAAGATTTAACTTGTGGGTCTATTGAAAAAGTATGGTTGTTACTCTATTTATTTGTATATATGACAAAAGCTTTGTGCTGACAGTATAAACTATTTGACATCTCCATTAAATATAGCCTCGTAATTACTAGGTAAAAGAAGAGATTTAAGGCACTCCAATATGCTTAGTTATTTTTTTTTCTTATTATGCTACATTCATACTAGGCAATATGTGATAAGTATTTTGCCTAAGGATAGAACTTGGTTCGAGCAGGAATCAGAGGAGGACCACTGCTCTAACCAATGAGCCATCTGATTATTAACAGGCCCATGTCATGCAATCTATGTTGTAATGTTGTTTTCCGTGTTATTCTGAGCAGATCCAATGACGCCTTTTAGCTCAATGGCCTGTATCCGTGTGTCCCGTCCTTGGCTGTTTCTCTGACACTTCCTGCTTCACGAACTTTGACCCACCACATTTATCTCTCCCCAATTTTACACATTCATAATCATCCAAGTTTTGTTTTTTTGTTTTGTTTTTTTTACAACAATGTCTCCTCTGGTTTTCTCACAATTTTTATCTGAATCCGAGGGCCAAGTGTTCAAACTGTAGCCAGTGTGTTGAGATAAACTGGACTGGAGAGGCAAACAAAATGATAATGTACTACCAGGACATTATAGTTTAAAGTTGGACAAAACACTTTTTTCATATATGGTGTAGTGTTCATAATGTATTTTTTGTATTTTTGTCCAAACTAGGTAAATTTGCTATGTGTCAAGTACTACATGACATCACACAGGACTGCCCTGAATACAGCAGGTGTTTTTGTTTACAAACACTTGGATCAACTCTGCTAATGCATATTACATCAAAGCCAAGTTTTAATTTCACATATTTTTTCCTTGTATATTCTCAAGATGTAAGATACCACTAGAGCCACAGCTGCCCAGGGGTAGACTAGACAAAGTGAGGCTGCCAGTCTGCACCATCAAACTGATCTTCTGGTTGGTGGATGTGCACTCTACACCCACCCTTCACTGTCAAACTGTTGTTGTGTCCTTTGGCAAGACACTTCACAGTTGCTGGTGACTGGAGAGATTTAGAAAACAAAATAAAGCTGCAAACTGCTGGGATAATTGTTGTGTTTTGGACTCACCAAATGTCAGTCTTAGCCACCACTGCCAGTTGTTAAAAAGAGATTTGAAAACAAGACTCTATCATGATCTTCCTCTGGTTGTTTGAAAGGAACCTGTTTTTACCAAAGTAATTTAAATTCGTTCATACTTTTATACCAACTCATTCAGTGAACTCATCCAAGAGAACTGTCAACTAAAAATAAATAGTTGGTTTTCAAATTGTAGAATGGGATGTCATTTTATTTAGAAAATGCCCCTCCACATTCAGACTGAGGCAGAACTATGAATAGAACAGACTAGATGTGTTTCTTTGCTTTGTATTGTCTCATTTCTGTCTGTGGAGAAATTATTATCATTTCCTCCACACACAGACTCAGAAACATGTTCTTTAATGAGAGAAAGGCTCAGTTCATCTGTGTCTGATCCAGAGTCTGTATCGGTGATAAATGGGAGTGTGTCTCCAGGGTCCCTGTGGTTTACCTGTTCTTTCTTTTATACTGGTGACTTGAGTCTGTATTAAATATTATTGGCTTATAGAATGCTGTGATATCATTACATTATTAGTGATACTTTGCAGCGGATGTCATCAACATTTCCAGGGGGGTGTGATGCTAACTGTAAGCACTTCTCTGTCTGAAGCTCTGTCACTCAAGTTAGACTTTAACCTGAGCTCTGTTTGGACACAGTCTGACCAGAAAGAGTTGACTTAGCTTAACTACAACAGGTGAGCTGATTTGTGCTGTTAAACAAGTCCTTCTCAAATAACATTACAGTCACAAGCTAGTTAGCATGAGCCAACAGTTTTCCAGTTAGTCACTCTCACCTTTTAGTTGAAAATCAGACTCCTAAACAGTACAGGCACTCGAAAAATGTGTTTAAATTCATTTTCATTTTTTTTCATGAGTTCTCAGACCATCTCAAAACTGTGCTTGCCAGTATGTGCAGTAACCCCCAGTAACAGTGAGCTTATCACGTTCTTTATCTTTGCACACCATCTGAGGACAGACACATTGTTCTAAAAGCTAAAGGACTGGTCAAAGGACTAAACTGACATGGGCATGTAATGAGGAAATACTCTGGATGATTTTCTATGTGAAATGTACAGCTCATTTTATTATAACAGACATCAGATTAACACCAGATTTGATCTAAAATCTGGTCTTGTCTAAATTTTGATGAAGTTTATTGTTTGACTTCCTGGTTGAACAGGAGCAGCTTTACAAATATAAACTGAAATTAATTTAAATTGAACTGCCCCAATATGATTGGCCAATCAGAGAGAGAGGGATGAGAAAGGTAGGAGGTGGGGGTGAACAGGAAACAGGGATGAGGGGGTAAAGAGAGAGAGAGAGAGAGAGAGAGAGAGAGGGAGGAGGGGGGAAAGAGAGGTGAGAGAGGGAGGAGGGGGGAACGAGAGGTGATAGAGGGAGAAGAGAGGGGTAGAGAGGGGAGAGAGGGAGAAAGAGGGAGTAGAGAGGGGAGACAGAGAGGAGGGGGGGATAAATAGGATAGATATGGAGGAGAGAGGGAGGAAGGGGGGATAAACAGGAGATAGAAGGAGCCAGAAGAGTGGGAAAAAGAGAGGGATGCAAAGGGGAGAGAGGGAGGAAGAGAGAGAGAGGGAGTGAAAGAGGGAGGGAAAAGAGGTCTGTGTATGTGTGTGTGTGTGTGTCATCTGTATTAAATATGATTGTCCAATACCCCAGTAGAATGTGGTACGTCATCTGAAATACGACTATAGTCAGATTTGCATGTATGGATTGCATGTCTCTGATACCTGACTGTGAGAATTTGACAGGAAGTGAGTTCCTTGTGACTTCCTGTAGATACACGACAGACAGGATGTGGTTAGGCTTCACTGCACCTGTCTGCTTCTGTCTGCTCCTCTGGCTCTGCTCCTCTGGCTCTGCTCCTCTGGCTCTGCTCCTCTGGCTCTGCTCCTCTGGCTCTGCTCCTCACTAAATATTTTGTCCATATATTTTCTTAAAGCCACAGTATGTAACCTTCCTAATAAAAAGCATCTTTTTAAGTTTGGTTGTGTTTATTGCACTGAAAAACAGAAAAAACATGTATCCTTACTGTGAGTGGTCTTGCATCTCCACAGACCTGAGTCTTATTTATTTTTTATTCCTTATGTTTTAATTTGACTTGAGGAATGTTATTTTTGAAGTATCCGTCGCACTCCTGTGTCCTCACCTGTTGCCTAGAAGACACTCAAGGAAAGAAACCGAAAACGTGCAGGTTTTCTATGATGTGTTACTAAATGATACCACTAGGGGGCAGCAATCATTACAGGACTATGGCCACATGAGAGAGTGCAGAGAGAGACAAATGCATCTGAAGTGAAATCTTCAGATTTTGATGGAGATGACCACAAAACACTTAATTGATCTGCTAAGGCAGCTCAAGACACTCAGGTCCACATGAAGAAAACACTGAAGAAGGAACATCAGAAACAGAATAGTTGAGATTTGACCCACACTGACCTCTGTCCTCAACTATGGATGATTAACATTTGGTGATGTTGCGAAAAAGAGACAACATCTGTTAACAGAATAATTAAACATGGTCATGGAGCTAAAGCCTGGAGTTTTTTCAGTTTTAAAAAATACTATCCCATCTGAGCCCATGTGTCCAGAGCCTTAACCTGCAGATAGAGACACATCCAAGTGTGTCTCATTCTCAGAATATGGACAGACCTCATGAGAAAGCTCAGAACCTCCAGAAATCGCTGACTGAGCTGCAGAGGCTGCACTAGCATTGATTCATGATTGGCTGCAGTTGCTGGGGTTTAGGTAGTGATCATTCAGACCAGACAGAGTCCTTTTAGGTTTAAACCAACTGGATTTCAGCATTGAAACTGGCAACCCAAATGAGAGAGTCATGTGAGGCTTATTCTGCTTTCTGGTTGGATAATAGCCTTGGGAACCAATAAAAAAACAAAAAAAATTATAACATAAATAAATGGCCATGTCCATGTCATGTCCAATGGATTTTTTTGTTTTGTTATTGTTTCAGTAAAAGTTCTATTAGATTTGAACATATTTGCCTCATATCGGGAAACACAGGTCAAGTTTATGTAATTGAAAATTAAAATCTTACATTCAGTTCCTTTAATTAAGTGGATAAATAAACAATGAAACATGTTGAACATTTCAGAAAAAAGTTGAAAACGCAGAATGAAAGGATTCCAAATCTCTTTTAAAGGGATGGCCAATGCCCTTTACACTTATTGGCTGAAACTGGAGCAGACGCAGGGAGAACAATCAAAATCTGCACAGACACAGGAAGAACATGCAAACTTTGCCAGATTACACTGCAGACCAGTGGGAGGTTAAATAACTCCAGTGTCCTTAAATTTGAGTGCAGTCAGTTGTTTGACCAATGCCCCATTCACTAACATTATGTCACATGTTTCTCACTGGGACATTTTTGGTTAATTAATGAAGTCTTTGAAGCCAGCTCCTGATTGGGCGCTGTGTCTGAACATCTAATCATGGAACAACTTTGATCTGAGCCTAAACATGTGAGTTCAAAGTGTGTCCTGCTTTTGTCCTGCGCCCAGAGTCCCACTCAAGTTTGATAATGAGGGCCGAAAGACTAGCGCCTTAACAAATGAGAGATCAGAGAGAGAGAAAGGGATGACAAAGGTAGAAAAGAGGGAGGAGGGGGTAAACAGGGAAGAGAAAAAATTCAAACTCTCAAATCCATCCCCATCACAAGCTCCCTTTTGCACTCGTTCTCTGATACAAAGCTTGTGTGACCAAGACGTGGGTTATCCGTGAGCTGTGGGTGGGTTCATACTGGGCTGTTTCTGTTATTCCTGCTGGACTCTGGTTCTGTTCACCTGCTGACATAACACTGCTGGTGCCTTTTGGATTCTTGTTCAGTCTTGAATTAAGCACTTATTGTTATTATTGTCATCTCTGTTATATATATGAATGGCACTGAGTATTCTTACACTTATATATGTTTTGTATGTGTGTTTAATGTTCAATATCTGGCACCAACCATACACACTCCTCCGTCTCTGCCTCCTCTCTCCCAGAGCGATACCAACCCTTCAGAACACCAGCCTATTACCTATTACTATTCTATTACTAGTTTATAACACATGCATGTAACATGTAATAATACTACATAATCTCCATGGAGACAAACAGGTGGCAGACCCTCTACCAACTACTTTGGAGCAGTTCTACATTACTCACAGGTATACAAAGCCTCCTGGAAAGGTACTAAAGTTCCCATTGTTCATGGTTAATCTGCCCTTAAAGGATTATAGCTGGAGCTGGCCCTGTTTGGTCTGAACAACTGTTAAAAAGGGTCAGACCTGGTCACTCTTTGGTGCTTTCGGCTCTTCTTCTTGTCTGGGACAAAAACTTTATGCTGACAATTCGATCTGAACATTTGTGATTCTTACACTTGCCCTCAGCCATGAGGATGTGAGGAGACTGCCACCTGCTTGTGGAGATGTTATTGCTTTTCCTGAAATGTTCCATAGTATTCCATAGTATGGCATTCAACTTATCTGTATGCATTTTAATCAATTACACACTTTGTTGCTTAGAAAAAGACTATAAATCATATATTTTTACTGTTAGCAGATTGGCCTCTCCACAGATCACACCTGTAACTTCACCCGCTTGTCTCCATGGAGATAGATATGTTTAATGCCATATTATGAACATTCCAGGCAAAACATGTCCATGGTGACATGGACATGTCAGACACATTCCTGTTGTGTCTGATTTTTCCTGTTGTGTCTGATTTTTCCTGTTGTGTCTGATTTTTCCTGTTGTGTCTGATTTTTCCTGTTGTGTCTGTGGCCTCCTCCCGGTGGGCATGTCCCACCGGGAGGAGGCCCCGGGGAAGACCCAGGACACGCTGGAGGGACTATGTCTCTCGGCTGGCCTGGGAATGCCTTGGGGTCCCACCGGAGGAGCTGGAGGACGTGTCCGGGGTGAGGGAAGTCTGGGAGTCCCTGCTTAGACTGCTGCCCCCGCGACCCGGCCCCGGATAAGCGGAAGAAAATGGATGGATGGATGGATGGATGGTGTCTGATTTTTCCTGTTGTTTTGTTTTTTGTGTCTTGGCGGCACGGTGACTGAGTGGCATCACTCATGTCTCACAGCAAGAAGGTTGGTTCGATCCCCGGGTCACCAGGCCTTTCTGTGTGGAGTTTTTCATGTTTCTCCCCGTGTCTGGATGGGTTTCCTCCGGGTTCTCCGGTTTCCCCCATCAACCAAAACATGAACGCCCTTCGAGACAACTGTTGTTGTGATTTTGGGCGTTACAAAAATAAATGAACTGAATTGAAAAATTGAATTGAATTGACAAGGAGGTGCCTGGACTCTATAAAAGTTATAGTGCAACAAATAAACTGGTCTGCTGTAAAAGAACTTTAACCTTGTTGTTATGGCGTCGTTGAAAGTGAAAGTATAATGATTGTCTCCATTAAATAGAGAAACCAAATTAGGTGGTGTTAGGCAGTGGTTTCATTTAGCAGCTAACCAATGACATCCAATCCTCAACAGACAAATTCACACAAGAAAAAAGGTTTGGGAAATCTGAGGAGGCCAGAACTGTACTTAGGAGATTGTTTTTGGATACAAAGTGCTGCTGCTCAGGTTCATTCAAATTCAACTGGATAAACTTAGAGGTGTGGTATCTCGTTTCACTTCTTAAAGCCTGAAAAACAGAACTAGTTCATTTCAAACAGTTTTCAGTTGTCCAAAAGTTATTACTCACTTACCTTATGCATTCTGAGCACTTTTCATAACTCTCAGAGACCAGAGCAGAATTTTGCCAGCAGGGTAAAAACTAACTAATATTAGTATGCTAATGCAGCTCTTGAGGTCAAAATATGTCTGCTGCGTGCTGTATATCTAATTATAAATTTTGTTGCCCCATATACAGCAAGTGCGTGTTAGCATGCCAGCTGTTGTTAGAGGCATCTGAAAGCTGTGAAGAGCACTTAAAATGATTTTTACTGCCTTAAAAGAAAAAAACAAAAACAAAAAAAACCCTAACTGTTTTCAATGGTCCAATGTTATTCCTCACTTACCTTATGCATTCTGAACATCCTACTTACTCACTGTGATGAGTTTATAAGCACTTTTCACAACTCTCAGAGACCAGAGGTTTTGATGGTAAAGCTAACAACAACAAGCATGCTAAAAGGCTTTATAATTAGATGCAGACAGCACACAGTGGTCTTATTTTGACCCCAAGATCTGCTTATACAATTTATCTGTGCTGGAGCAGGACACATTTTGCTCAAATACATGAGAAAAAAAAAAATCAGATACAGGGCCTTTAACTCAAACAAAAGATATTAGTTGGTTACATTATAATATTTTAGGATTAGTACTTTTTTCCCTTTCTTATTGACTAAATGCTATAACAAGTCCTTATCAGTGCAGTCATTTTTTGGGGTGTCAAAGGTCCGCCGCTTGCTTGACTCCATAGAGATGCAATTACTTTCCTGTAATGCACAGTAAGGCATTAAACCTGTATGTACATTTATTCAATTGCAGAGGTTTATATTGCTAAATGAACACCTTGAAAATGTACGCAGGGTCGTTTCTCCACAAATCAGACTTGTAAATTGGTCTGGTTGTCTTCCTTGTCTACAGGGATAGAAATAAATGATATATTGTGGAACATTCCAGGCAAAGCAATAACAACTTCACAGACACACCACTAGAAGAGTTAAAACCTTTAAACAATTCAATAGCTCATTTAATTTAACCAACTCAAAACATGTTCTGAATTCATGACATTGTCTGCAATACTCAATTTCAATACTAAGGAAAAGATTCGATACTCAATATAGATTTTGATACCACGACGATAATAAAAACACAGACTAGAGAATGTGATTTTCAGCATTAAATGGTAGTACTTTCTTTTATATTCCCATGTGGCCTTATATCTGTTTAATCCCTCAGTGGTCCATGAGTATATACTAGTCTATGTGTCTCATACTTGTTCTGATACAGCTCAAGACCATTCTATAGCTATTCAGGAAAGATTCATTTCTGTTCTGTCAATGGGACTTCTTTAGTATGATACCTGCTTAAATGATTATTTAGTTTCAATACTAGTTTTAGTATCAATTAGAATCTGATTTTTGATTATGTCCAGTATGTTTTTGTAATTGTGGTGTGCTGTGAGAGTACAAGTGAATGGACTGATGCTGTATTAGGCCCAGCACACGTCTGAGCTCTGTGATAAGAGATATTCAGGGTCCGCTCCCAAAGACAAGCTCACATGATTCACATGAACATGACTCGACAGTAACAAGCAGTAATCTTTAAAGAGGGTGTACTGCACATTTTGGGGCATTAAATTAGACCTATTCTGTGAGATGGACATTTCAGAACTTTTAATCATGTTATGGTTGTTTCTTCTCATTGACCCTTTGAAGTTGAATTTGAAGTGATTCATGTTTGAGTAATTTAATCAATTTAATCTTATTTTCAAGACGCCATTTTGCTGATCTACCACCGTTTTCACCTCCACCGGTACATGTCCACTGTGACGTACATACTTTCTTCTCCAGTTTTATTTTCTTAATCAATGATATTCATAGGATTCATCAGTGTCACATAGTCATTTTGGTACAAATTTAAAAAATCAACTGCTTGCTAATGCGATGTGTAGCTGTCCATAAGAGGGGCCGACAGCATGGGGCGCTGTATTGTGACGTTTATGGCGCTCCTATTGGGCATCGCAGTTTTCTAACATGGAAGTCAGCTGACTTGTTTCTTTTATTAAGTTGGTCCATGTGTACAGTCCCCTCTAGCCATGGCTCTGACGCCCTCCTACTCACAGTCTTTGGCTTGATGAGATAACTCAACAAAGGAGTCAGTGCACAACTAATCCAGAGACACTGAAGGACAGGTCAAATGCAGAGGACACATTTCCCTACAGGGACAACAAAGTGAACCTTAACCTAGACTGAGATGGTTTGCACAGAGGATGATGTCATAGTCCAGATGGGGCAGAGACAGTTTTCCCTGATTACACTGCACTTTGCCATAAAAACTTTGAACCTGATCATATTCATTTGAGCTGCCCCCATCTGTATTAAATTTGAGTGGCTGATAGAACATTGTGATGTCATCTGAAACATAGTAATGGGTAAAATGAAAGAGGAGGACAAAATAAAAAGAGAGGAGAAGAGGACCTCGGGCATAAGAGTGAGAGAGGAGGATGCAGGGGTGAAGAGAACCACCGGATCATTGAAAATATCAGATTTTGTACATTATTTAAAGCTCCAGTTTTTAGGAAAAGCAAAGACTAAAATAAAAGCATGTTTGTTTGTTTTTTTACTTTATGGGTGTGTTTACTGAAAAATATGACTGCAAGCGGGCTTGCGTCTCCACAAACCTCACTCTTATTTGGATTGGAGAAGGGCCTCTCCTATTTTTTTCCATGAAAATGTTGTTCCTGTAGCTATAATATTCCACAGTATGGCATAAAACTCGTCTATCTCCGTGAGAATGTTCCAAAGTATGGTTGGTATGGAATTAACTTTCTATTTTCACAAAACATGCTGGTGACGTTCCACCCTGAGAATGTGACATACTACTACTTTAATGTGTTGTCCATTCAGTAAACTTCAAATAAAAAATCTAATATTTGTTACTCTCACCCTTGTGCGTACGAAGTTCAGGAGTCGCCAGTTGAACGCACATGCGACACAGTGGCACCATTTGTGTCGCGGCGCATCCCTCTCTCCTGTCCGCTCTCCGCCGGTCACCGCCCCGCGCTCACACACCTATAACCGCCCGCCTGCTCCACACTCCTCCGGCTCCTCCCTCTGGACTATTTAAACGCACCATGAGACCCGACTCGCACTTTCTCACTCTACCGCAACTTGATCTACACTAAGCCGCTTGGATTTAGTGAGAAAAATACATTTGGAAACTTTATCCACCAACACGGTAAACCATTTTTACGCACGGAATTTTAACGTATTAGTAGTAGTTTTTAAGCACTTATTTGTTGTTTTGATGCTTTTTAGTTAAAAATCAATCAAATGAAAGTAGCATAATTTGATGATACAAATTGTAAAGTTTGAACCAAGTATCGATTTCTGTACAAGATTGAGTTTATACATTTAAATCGTATATAATTTCGTCTAGTAATGTTTTCCAGTTGGTTGAGTGCTAATTTGACTCCCCTTCTACTTTTCAAGGTGACTTTCTGCGTCTTGGGATTTTTTCCTGGATAATAGCAAGATACCAGTGGAGTTATTTCATTGATTAAGAAATTACATTATTAGCCCGACTGGTTGGATTGTAATTTGCGGGCCCTGTGAGAGAGGGTTTGTGTGAGCGCGCTTGGGGAAGACTTTGGCACCGGGATGCGTCCTCTTCCACTTCTGCTGACTGCGTGTTGCATCAGCCTGCTCTCCCGACAGCTCTTGGCTTTACGCGCGGAGGAACGAATGAACACGGACAGGTAGGGCATATGCTTCATATTTTAGTTTCATTATCGTCATATAGTGATTTTGTTGCTCTGTAGTTGGCGGTGTACGTGGTTGTGAGCGCGTAAAGTTGGAGAGAGTAAAGTTTGACGCTACCGGTGTTGTAAAAATGTGCATATTACAAAATTGCGCATGCCCTCGTTTAAAAGAGCAGTTGCGCATTAATATGGTGTAATATAATACTGTATCTGAAGTTCATAAACCAGTGTTAGGACAGTTCACTTCAAACATACGGTCAGATTCACTTACCAAGGCCAACAACTAATATTTATGTTCTTATTTAAAATTTTATTAAAAACAAAATCAAACATTTTAATTAGAATTTACAGTTAGACACGAATAGATTCAAAAGAAGCAATACAACCAATTAGGCATTTTGCACGTAATTGTGTTTATACATCTCCACAAACCCGACTCCTGCTACCTCCAAAAAGTTACGTACTGTAGCTTTAATTCTTGTTTTCCCACTTACCTAAGGTGTTTTGATTGGTTTTAAGTCCCATACGCAGTGGAGTCAAGGGTTTTTAGCTTTTTAGGGAAAGAGAGACAGAATAAATGTGTGGGATTACTGAAATGCAACATGAAACACTGTGATGGGAGATCGTTGGAAATGCCCAACCCAATACCAAGTACCACAGTGGGGCAGCAGTGACTCTACTGTCTCTAGTTTTGTTGTGTTCTTAAGCAAGACACTTCAACTGCACTGCCTAGTATCAAAGTAGTGTGTGAGTGAGGGTTGGTAGCTGGCTGGTTTGTGTCAGTCTGTCCCAGAGTAGCTGTAGCTACAGTAACTCCTCATCACGTTCATGTATCTCATTCAAATGAGATATTAGTAACAGGGTGGAGTTGTCTTCATGTGCTTGACTGAACTCCCACTTCTTCTTTGGGCAGTATTATCTTACAGTTTTCTTGTACATGTAAACTAGAGCTGTAAGATTAATCACTATTTAAACCATTTCAATAGAAGCAATCAGCAAATCACAAAGGCTGACATTTTCAAGTACCATAATTTCCTCCACAAACAAAAAAGTTTATTGTCTTATTTTGTATAAAAACTGCTAACCCTGAAGTTTAAATCTGTACAAACTTGTTTTGAAATGTGATTCTTGTATTAGTTTTAATATTATCACTGTCACTGTTACTAAAATTTTAAACTTTCAAGATTAAGGAATTACCGATTCTGATATCACGGTGATAATATAACATTAAATGGTTGTATGTTCTTTTATATTCCCATGTGGCCTTATATCTGTGTAATCCCTCAGTGGTCCAGTAAGTTCCATAGTGGTCCATGGGCGTATACTAGTCTATGTGTCTTATACTTGTTCTGATACAGCTCAAGATCATTCTAAGCTATTCAGGAAATGTTCAATTCTGTCCTGTGAAAGAGACCTTTTTAGTATCAATACCTGCAAAAAATGTGTATCTCGTTTCAATACTAGTTTTTTTTTAATTGATTAGTGTCTGATTTTTTATATGTTTGATGACTCTAATTAGTTGGATTATTTTGTTGTCTTTTTGTCAGTTCATTGTGATACCTTTAAAATGTGAACTTTGAACAGAATTCTGTTATAAAAATAGCTAAACTAATCACAATTCTTATCAGAAAAATCACAATAAATTTAGTACAGCTGGTTCAGCTGTGTGTGAGTGGAGTAGTTCTGACCTGCTTGAGTGAACTTCTCCTGTTGGGTGTATGTTCTATGCAAACGACAGGTTCTGAGCGCTGGTTTATTACTCAGACAAAGTGGGGTGAAGGTTTTCGTGTCTCGTGATCATAGACTGTATATATATATAAATGGACATAGCTAACCTGCTAGCCAGTGCATTGCAAACAGGAAGTGAGCATGGGCGTGCTTCTGGCCCCATTGACTCTGGATCCAATTCACTTGAAACACATTGAAAAACCTCTTTCTGTTGCTGCCTGCTGCTGTCAGACTCATCATTTTGGTCTTAAAATGTTTGTGCTAACCTGCTCTACATGATCCTAGTGGTTTTATTTTGTGAATGTGCCAGTAAGTCAAGAAATGAACATTAATAACAGACAAATGCCTTCTTTCCCTTCGCTTCCACTAGCGTTAGCGACAGGTTTGATTGACAACGTTGTTGAAGCTCCCGATCCCTGCTAAACCAGTGGTGCGGGTGGGAAGGAGCGTTACCTTCATCAGTCTCGTCCGAATTGCCTCCTTAGTTGCTATGATACTCGCGGTCGGAATTCCATGTAAGGAACTCGGCTCCAAATTCACCACTAGAACTACTAGCCTCGATGAGCTTCATGTGACTGGAGCCAAATGCTATGGGTGACGTCACACTCAATTAGTCCACTTCTTTATACAGTCCATGTTTGTTACATGTAAAGGACTGATTCTGAGTGCGAGCATGATACGCTCAGACAAAGTGGGGTGAAGGTTATCTCTTCTCGTGACACAGTAAAACATGGAGCAGATAAGCTCAGTGGGAACTATTTATGAGTGAGTGTGGAAAACTGGGATTTCTGTGTTTGTATTTGTATAAAAGGTCCTTGATTGAACTAAAAAATATATTTTAAAAAATCTCTTCAGCAGTCTAAACAATTTAAATGAACTTAATGGTGCTGTACCTGATTTTTACAGTTGTAAAATGTGAAAAACAGAACTAGTTCATTTTAAAGAGTTGCAGTGTTCCAAAGGTCCTCACTTACCTTATGCATTCTGAGGATCTTCATTTTTCACCATGATGAGTTTATAAGCACTTTCCATAATTGTCAGAGACCAGAGAGGAGTTTTGTTGACACGGTAATGCTAACAACTACTAGCATGGTAACACACACGTCCTGATTCTCAGACAAAACACTAATTAAATGCAGACAGTACACAGAGGACTTATTTTGGGGAAAGACACCTTTCGCTCAAACACATTGGAAAAATGGGCATAAGCATTTAAATAAAACAATGAGTTAAATGAGTCAATAGAAAATTCTGAATAGCATCACTTTTTACAGTGTGTGTGGTGCACTGCTAAAATAACATTGACACGTTTTAGCAATCTCTGTTTATTTAGTCTGAGCTCTGACAGCGCGTTTTGTGACAGTTGGGACACGGTTCCACAAATCAGCGCTCTCCATATCTAAAGTATGATAAAATGTTTAAGAATGAGATTTAAGTAGAAGTACATGGAAAAGCCCTCCACCAAGGCACTGAACCTATCTCGCAATGTTAGAAAAAGGGTGTCCAGACTTGTCTGTGGGCAATGTGTTGTAAGGTATAAGCAATGAGGGGTGAGAGTGGGTTTATTGGTAGAGAATGATCACTAACCAGAAGCTTGGCATTTTAATCAGTTGACAGGCAAATGGGTGAAGTGTCTTGTTCAAGGGCAGAACTGATTTATTGTTAATTACAAAAACACTGGACATGATAGACAAGTTGTTTATGTTATAGTTTGGTGTTTTGGCTCAAGACAATTATCAGAAAGCAGAATGAACCTCACATGACTCTCTCATTTGGGTTGCCAGTTTCATTGCTGAAATCCAGTTGGTTTGAACCTAAAAGGATCTTTGATCTGAATGGTGACTATAAACCCCAGCACCTGCAGCCAATCATCATCAGTGCTAGTGCAACCTCTGCAGCTCAGTGAGTGAATTCTGGAGGTTCTGAGCTTTCACATGAGGCCTGTCCAAATGTAACCGGTTCATATATGTATAATTACACAAAATGCTGCTTTTGTTTATCACAGTTTTGTTCATACCTGGTGTTTAATTTTATGTGCAGCCTTGGTCCTCCAGCCTCTTCTTCTGTGTTTTGCTTTCTTCTTCATGTGTCCCTCGCCTTGCTCCTAGTATAAATTCGGGGTTTGACTCCCGCCTATTCCCTTTGCGAATCAGTCTTGGGAAGAGGTCAGTCATCTATTGTGATCCCAATGTTAAAGTGTCCTCTTGTAATTATCTTTACTTTTGTTTACATCTGTGGTTATATTTTATTTTCTTTTATTTGTATTTAAGTTAATATTGAGCTCATGTGTTGTTTTGTTGTTTTTGTTTGTTCATGTGGGCAAGTGCAGGGAGATGTTGACTTTGTCCATTGTCTTCTCTCGTATAGTGTGGGCTGGACCGACGTGTAGCGGCCCATGTTCATAAAGTTTTGTACTTTTGTGGAACAGATTAAAGGTGACTGTCTCCAAAAGTTCCCGCTGTGTCTTGTGGCTCTTTAGCACCTTGCAACACAACACAGAGGTCCACCGGTCACACATATACTGAGAATGAGACACACTTGGAAGTGTCCTCTGTCTGCAGGTTAAGCGCGCAGGCTACACGGGGTCAGATGTTATTGTAGTACTTGGAAATGGCGCATTGCTAATGTGGCCACAGCTGCCCTGGGCCAGACTGACAGAAGAAAGGCTGCCAGTCTGACTCACACACCACATTCATATTAGGAAGTTAGGAAGTGTCTTGCCTGAGGACACAACAGCAGACACATAATGGAAAACCAATGAATCAAAATTACATACAAAAGAGAAACATTAGCTTGTTAGTTCATGTCTTATTAGTCATCATTTCCATATTTGTTCCATATTTGCTTTCACCTTAGTAGTAAACTTGAAACACGTTTGTTGTCATAGCAGTCAGCTGTGTTCCTGCGTCATGTGATCAGCTGGTGGGACTTCTGTTTGTTCAGTGGAAAAGTAGAATGACATGAGTGGAACTGGTTTATTATTATTTGTAACTGCGATAAAGAGTTTGATGGAGAAACACAAAGGGGGCTGATATGGGTGTGCTGCTTCACAATGAAATGGAACAATGAATAGAGGAGCATAGGAGCAGTGAGAATGCTCTCTCTATTGGTGAGTCTGGGAACTACACCTGAAGAAGTAGATAGCAATAAGTTCCATTTACTTGAGTGACTTTTAACAGAAATTATACTTTTTGTTGCAGTTTTATGTCACCATTTTTTACGTGTTATGTGATATTAGTATTTTTAAATAGGACCCCAGGAAGAGCCAATTAAAGAGGGGGTGTTTTACTTCTATGGGGTACAAAAGAGGCGGTATTATCTTTTATTGTTTTGAAAATGCTATATTTGCCCAAAACAACCTATTATAATTTTTAAGTTTCACTATAGTTTTTGACCCTCTGAGTCTTCCCTCCCTTTGCCCTCTGTGCTAAGTCACTCCCCTTTATTAGCGTGTATCCTGCTAGTGAAACGTCTGCACATCACATCAGGTTTGTGTACAGTTTTTTTTTTATCATATTTTTTGTGTATTTATGGAGAATTGTTGTGTGGGATCATGGATGATGTAGGCTTGTGGGCAGAGCCTTGTACAGGCTCATACTGCTAACCATAAAGAGGGTTCCAATAGGGCCCAGGAGAGTTCGCTAGATTACACAAACATGCATGGATGACATCTAAAACCTCTTCGAAGCAAGGCAAGGCATGTTTGTATTTGTATAGCACAATTCACAAAGTAATTCAAAGGGCTTTACAGAATAAGAAAGACTTTAAAATCACAACACAACAAATCAAAACATAAATAATCAAAACTAATCACCATAAAATTAACATTAAGTGGGAAAAGTGAAAAATAAAAACATTTCAGTCACAGGCTAAACAGAACCGTTTTGAGCCTGGCTTTAGACATTGTCAAAGTAGAGGCCTGTCTCACAGGGATGACGGAACAGTGTTAGCTAAAAACATCAATTTTGCATAATACCCCTGCTTTAACAGCTAATGGGGATCCAGATAATAAAGAAATAAACGTGGGAGTGTTTGGGCCTGTGTCTGTCAGATTGCCCCAAGGCAGCTGTGGGACTGATATAACACACTATGACAGTGACTGGGGAGTGGATGTGTTTTGTACTACAGTATAATAAAAAATACTCCAACTAGAATATGTCAGTACCAGTGCTGGAAAAAATAGTCCATTTTGTTACTTAAGTAAAAGTACAGATACTAGAGCAAAAAAGAACAAAAGTAAATATAAAAGCATCGCATGAAAAAATAAACTTAGGTATAAAAGTATTAAAGTACCTGTTTAAAAATGTTCTTAAAGAGTAAGGTCTAATAAAACTTCAGATGTAGTGATTTTGCTAAATATTTGTGCAGAATTTTGTTCAACAGATTTAGTTGTTTGTTTTTGTTTTTTGCTTAAACTACAAAAGTGTTAAAAAAAAAAAAAAAAAAAAAAAAGCTGGTCTCAAACAGTAAAAAGTTTCCACTTTAAAATTTATGTAAGTAAAGTTTTAAAAATTTGTTCTTAAGTACTTTAATACTTTGTTACGTTCCATCACTGATCAGTACACTATATACTTCAATTTATTCACATGTCCAGAAAACAACCCCAGGTCAGAAGAAGATACCCAACAATTAAAAAAAAAGATACAGATAAGATATTTTCAATGAGCTTTACATTATATGTACTGTAGTATACTACAGTACAGTATAGTGCAGTATAATACAGTATAATAGAATATAATACAGCGGGTGTATAAATAGGCTCAGGCTCCACAGGGGTCAGAGGTTACAGCTAAAGGAAAACAGAATTCCAGAGTGGATTAAAGACCTGAATACCTCTGATCTGTACCCATAGTTTGCATTACACAGCACAAATCTGCCTGGATACTGGATATGCAAGTGCTTTGTGGTTTGGTCCTGGTTTAGATGTGATATAGTCCTGGTTTAGTCCTGGTTTAGATGTGATATAGTCCTGGTTTAGTCCTGGTTTAGATGTGATATAGTCCTGGTTTAGTCCTGGTTTAGATGTGATATAGTCCTGGTTTAGTCCTGGTTTAGATGTGATATAGTCCTGGTTTAGTCCTGGTTTAAATGTGATAAAGTCCTGGTTTAGTCCTGATTTAAATGTGATAAAGTCCTGGTTTAGTCCTGGTTTAAATGTGATAAAGTCCTGGTTTAAATGTGATAAAGTCCTGTTATAGAGCTGTTATGGTCTTGGTTTAGTCATGGAGCAGTTTCATAATCTAACCATGGTGGGTTAGTCCCAGCTCTCTTCATACTGTTGTTGTGTCCAAGACACTTGACCCACTTCAGCTGGACGTGAGAGTGGTGATGATCGGGGATACAGTTGGCAGTCCCCTTTGTGTCATGTCTGCATAACTAAGGCCTGGTTTAGTCCTGGTTTAGTCCTTGCGAAACCTCTAACTCGATACTCCTAACCAATGCTGTCTAAATGTACCTTTGTTTAGTTCTGCTTTAAACCGTGTTTAGCCCTAGTTTAGCCCTAGTTTAGTCCTGGCTCAGTACTCCAGAACAATGCTGTTTGAACCTCTAGTTGCTCAATAATCGTGTTGAAGCATTTCTTTAAAAAAAAAACAAAAAAACGCAAGACAAAATAAGATAATCTGTGTGCGAGCTAATCACATTAGCAAAGACACATCCGGGTTAAGACCTGGTTTAGTCCTGGTTTAGACCTTTTTCAACCCTAGCTTAGAGTTTGTTTAGTCTTGGTCTAGTCCATATTTTGGCCTGGTTTAGTCCTGCTTTAGTCCTTGTTTAGGCCTGGTTTAGTCCTGCTTTAATCCTTGTTTAGACCTGGTTTTGTCCTGCTTTAGACCTTTTTAGCCCTTATCTTGTTTAGTCCTGGTCTAGTTCTGGTTTAGACCTGCTTTAGTCCTTGTTTAGACCTAGTTTAGACATTGTTTAGTTCTGGTTTAGTCCAGGTTTAGTTCCAGTTTTGATGTGCTCTGAAGAAGGTAGGAGGCAGGATGACAGCCCTGGTAAAAAGAGTTAATAGGACTAAAGGCTAGGACTAAATGAACTGGACATGGACTGGACCGATGCACAAACAGGAGCAGATGGGTCTATTTGCAGAGGACAGTGGCTCCTCTTTAACACATCAGTGAGTCAGATGTCCTGCCAAAGCCACTGCACCAGCACTTCAGCAGAAACATATGTTATGTCACCTTTTTCCATGGAACCATTTTAGATCAAGCCAAAGTATAGAATTTAGATTTGAACTTGATCTATTTAAAATTATATGTGTTCATTTAAATAGAATATTTATAAAATATTCATTTAGGGTCAACAACTCAAGTCCCCAAAGTGCATGAGAGTTAACGGCACTGAGTTTTACTATGTATCCTCTCTGTGTCCTCTGTGTATCCTCCCTGTTTCCTCTCTCTGTAAAATGTGAAAAACAGAACTAATTCATTTTAAACTGTTTGCAGTATGACAAAGTTATTCCTCACTTATCTTATGCATTCTGAGCATCCTAATTATTCACCATGATGAACATGCACTTCTTAATCATTGGACAATAAAATCCTTTTAGATGCGTACAGTACACAGTGGACTTATATAAGCAGCCCTTGAGGTTTAAATAATATATCTGTACTGGAGCAGAACACATTTTGCTCAGATACATAGGAAAAATATCATCCTTTAACACAAATAGAAAAAAGGGCCAGCAATTTATTTTTGGAGTGAACTTGACCAAAGCACATGAGTTAAAGGTGCTCTGTGTAACCTTTCTGGTGGAAGCCAAGCCACCTTCTTTTTTCTATGTATCTATGTTTCTATCTATTTGTTCAGTCTTTCTGTCTAGCTTTTGCTGTGGGTGTGACTGGTGATGTGGCCGTGTGGGTTATAACTAAACCAGAGTTACTGTAAGCCTGAGTTATCCTTAGTTTGGCTCAGTCTCACTTGGACTCAGTACAGAGATGACACACTGCCAAACGACAACTCAGCAATTTTATGTATTTTGTGTCAGCCATTTTCCAGACGCCGCATTTAAAGTAGAACCAAACACTAAATCCACATTTTCACTACCAAACAGTTTACATGTTCCTAGTCATTTTTTTTTGGTAACTTTAGTAAAAATTTGCAGCTTTCTGGTCCAAAATGCGTATATGTGCTGCCACCAGTGGCCTCTGCAATTTCAAGTACTATGTGACATCACACAGGACTGCTATCATAACTGCCCACTCTCCCCTTTAGTCCTCCAGACCCCGCCCTCCTCTGGCGCTGCTCCTCAGGCTGTACTCCTCTGCTCCTCTGGCTCTGCTCCTGAGGCTCTCCTCTTCTACTCCTCTTGTTCTGCTCCTCTTGTTCTGCTCGTCTTGCTCTGCTCCTCTGGCTCTGCTCCTCTACATGTTTCACTTCATTTTGCAATGTCCCTCATAACCAGCCTAGACCTTAATACTGTAATGTCTAATCTTCTATTAAACCACAGTGAGCCCTCTGTTTACGTAAATAAATGAAAGTTATTTAATTTTGCGATTAACTCTTGGATTTCCTGTTCTGGGTCATTTTGTAATAGGTCAGTTTTGACTTAGATTAGAACAGAGATTAGATTATAAAAATGGCTATGGAACTTTTCCGTTTGAGGGTCTGCGGCCTGCTTGTCTCCATGGAGATGTCATTGTTTTTCCTGAATAATTCCGGGTTCTGGATTTGACTCCTGGGACTTTGTGTAGAGTTTGCAAGTTCTCCCTGTGTTTGGGTGGGTTTTGTTGGATTTCCTCCTTTTTCTCCCATCAACCCTCCCAAAAAAATAAAAATAAAAATCAGCAATACTGAATAATGGGTCAAATTCAGGTTTAACTTAGAGATATTGAAGGATGGGTCAAATGCATAGGACTCAATAAAGTGTACTTTAAGCTTAACATTGCCTCCACAGAGAAAGATAGGTTAAATACCCCACTGTGGAACATTCCAGGCAAAGCAATAGAATACAATAAAATACATCTTTCTAAGGTTTTCTGAATACTTCTACTTTACAAATTTAACACAACACATTAACACATTAATATTTGTTCTTTTTTCCAGATTGGACATGATCAATCAATTCTTCGACATTCCCAACGACACACCTCGATCTTCTCCACCTGCTCCGGACGTTGGACCGCTCTCAAAATGGCTGATATCTCTTGTTCAGCTCCACCACCCCACATCTGCTTCCTCCTCCTCTGATCCCTCCCTAAGTCCAGAACTCCAGAAAACTCTGTCACTTTTCCCACTCCTCCGATCTCGCCGCCATCTTAGCACCAGAGGGACGCCGCATCACCACGCCCAGCTCATGCGCGTAGGATGTAAGCTGGGTACATGCCAAGTGCAAAACCTGAGCCATAGACTGTACCAGCTGATCGGGCAGAGAGGGAGAGAGGACTCGTCGCCGATCAATCCCAAAAGTCCTCACAGTTATGGATGAAATTAACAAACATGGCAACCTTAGAAAGTGTTTATATTTAACTATTTATCTATGAAGTTTAACTGCTGTGTCCAATTTAGTAAAAATATAAGTCATAATCCTGTAATGTTTGTGATTGAGAGTATATACCACCTGTTTGGCTTCATGGAGATGTTATTTGTGTGACTAGGATGTTCCACAATACATGTGTGTGTGTGTGTACATATATATATTGTGGAACATCCTAGGCACACAAATAAAATCCACCATAAAAATTACGCAGTGTGTCTTTAACCAAATTCAAAGGCATTTTCAAACATGACCTTAAACTGTGTTGCAAGTGTGGGCCCATTCAAATGTATTAACTGATTTTGGTACGCTGCCTTTTGAATTTAAATTGAATAACTATTTCACTTCAGTTTATTTGTGCTAACAGAGAAGACTCTGAATTTTGTGCCAGATTTTATTTCATGTGGATAGGCCCAGTAATTACAGAGATATTAACCATAAACCAGGTCAACAAATCTGCAGTGTGACAGCTACACAACTCCACCTGAGAGTTCTGACCTGTCTCTATCACCACGTTATACTGTGGGACCTACGCATTTGAACACAAACTACAATATCAAAAGCAGGATCTTGTCTCTCACATCCTTTGACCTTTGACCCCTCTGCTCACTGACCAAGCCTTAAGCCCTTAATGTGGATTTAAACTCTGTCAAATCCAATGCATCCACAAGACCTCCCAAGACCCCTAGACATTTGAACCCCATCACCTGTGCATCATCTAAACCTCTAAGGACATCTTTAAAGTCACTGTACTTGATTTTTACTCTCTAAAAAACAGAACTAGTTCATTTCAAATGGTTTCCAGTGCTCCAAAGTTATTCCTCACTTTTGTTATGCATTCCCAGAACATCGATGAGTTCATAAGCTCTTCTCACAACTCTCAGAGGCCAGTGCATTTCCTGATTGTCGGATATTAAAATGCTTTATAATTGGATGTGGACAGCACAGAGCTGACTTATTTTGACCCTAAGAGCTGCTTACACAATATATCTGTATTTGGACAAAAAGTAAATAAAAATCAGGTACAGGGCCTTTAAATTCAAAACTTGGGACATTATATTTTTCATCAATAACATTTTTTGTAATATTTAGACATAAAATTATGGCTGCAGCATCTATGGAAGGTTATAGCAAGATGGAAGAAAATGATATTCTTCTGTTTATTTTTTAGCATTACAGTGTACACCATGAAGCAAATTTTTAAAAACTTTTCTGGACTACATTAAATTGAGTTTTTCAGTCTCCATAGCCATAGCTGCCATGGGACCGACTGATGGAAAAGTGTGCTGACAACGAGTAAGAAACATTTTCACTTTAAAAAAAAAATCACTTACCAGAGGATGAGGATTACATTCCATTTCTATCCAATTTAGAATTTTTATTATTATTATTATTTTTTTTTTTTTGGCTATTTGGAACATTCACATTGGGACATTGGGACATTCAAGACAACAAGAAATCTTACATATTAGCTTGAAACTCAGATTTGGTATGACAACGTGTGTATTTTGCTATTGTAGTATATTCCTGGTAGGGTGACCAGACCTCCCTGTTTATCCGAGACAGTCTCAGTTTTGAACCCTCTGTGCCTTGTCTCAGCAGATTTATACAAAATCAGTGAATTGTCCCAGTTTTATTCAAGAAATGTCCCAAGCGTCCCTATTTTTGATCAATCTGATACCCACCAACAATAAAGAGGGAATATATTGTCATTTGTTTAGTTAAAATACAGAAAACCATGCTTTAAAATGAGCACAAGGAAACAAAATGCACTGACACAAGTCCCTCAGATTATAAACTGACACAAGTGAGTCGAGAATGGACAATGTTCTTTTTACAATTTTATTCATGCCAACCGTCCCAACCTGGATGTGTCCATAAACGTAAGGTCTATTCAGTGTTAGTCACCAACATGCTAACTAGCGCCTTGCCTAAACATCGCAAGAATGTGCCTCTTTTAAACTTACCTCTTAATATGCAGTCTGTTACATTGTGGTTTCCTAATGACAAACCCTGCTCACAAAATGGCCACTGTTGTTTTAAATGTGCACATAAATGTTAGCTTAGCATCGTCTTGTAGCTTGCACTAATTTAGCCCAGCTCAAAATGGTGGGTGGACAACACACTGGAAATAACTTTTTAAAAGCTTGACCTGTTTTCAACTTGGACAGATTTGAACATTTCTGGTTTGAAGCAGTATTACATGACAATATTTAGCTCATTTTGACTATTTGAAAGATGCACTGTGTAACTTTTCAGATGTGAGGTTTTCCATGAAGATGCTTTGCTTAGAATATTCCAGAGTATAGCATTTTCCTTATCTAGAGTATACTCAATGACACATGTTTTTATTGCTTTAAGAACATGCTTTCTCACTGTCACTGACTTGCCTCTCTTCGGATCTGACTTGTAACTTGTCGAGGTGGCTTCTCCATTGAGATAGATGCGTTTAATAGCAGGTGGAGGGTCTGCCATTTACTTGTCTCCATGGATATAGATAACTTTAATGCCATATTGTGGCACATTCCAGGCAAAGCAATAACATCTCCATGGAGACAAGCAGGTGACCACCAGAAAAGTTACATAGTGGATCTTTAAGTAGAGCTACACACTGAGTTTTCAGTGTATAGTTTGATGTAAACTGTTATACTGAATAACTGCTTTGCTAGGAAGCTATATGTTGTCATTGTAATACAGATGTTGGATACAAACCTAAATCTATAATTGGTTTTGAATTTTTATGGTAAATATTTAGATTTTTTATATGCCAGATTCCCTTCCCCTCAACAAATTTGATCTAATGTGCATTCACTTCAATTTTTACCAAATCCTTGCAGTCAGTGTTTACGATCCTCCAAAATTCAGCTATGTTTCCTTTAAACTATTTCTACTTTCAAAAATATTATTCAGTTATAGGTTTGACGTTTGCCTCCAATAGTACTTGATTGAAAATATTCCATTATTAACAATCACAACTCACCAAATACCTGGTAATACTTGATAATTGTAGACTTTTTTTTGAAGGGTTGACACTTCCTCTTTAATCTTAAGTAAGGTTACCTCTCTGAACCTCTAGTGCCTTATGATCTTAATCCTAATCTGTTCAAAGAAGTGAAGTTTGTAATGGACTGAACCAGTGTCTTGTGATTAAACTGCTTTGCAGCGTGGAAATAATATGTCTTACTGACTTATCTATAACTGAAGAAAAGCTTCAAAAACATAAGGTAAAATGAATTGAATTTATAATCTTAATCATGCATTTGCGTATTACGTGGGGATATAGTTTTGACTGGAACATTCCACAAATGCAAGATATGTGTTTTATCACATATATCTTGCATTTTTCCAGTTCCAGTTGTTTTTATTATATTTTTAAAAAATCCATTGTTATTGTGAACGGAGATCATCTATCCACAGATCTGACCTCTAATTTGGCATAATGCTTGTTTCCATGAAGATGGATCATTTAAATGCCACATTGCACATTCCAGGCAAAGCATTAACGTCTCCATGGAGACCTCCATCAGAAAAGTTATATAGTGCAACTTTAATTTATTGGATTTGAATCTGTCAAAATCTCCGAACTAAATTATCCAATATTTAACACATTCAGAACAAATTTGAACTACCTTGAAACAATTAAATTCTCCAGACACTGACTCTACCTGGTAAACCTGCTCAAATGAAGTTAATATTCATTTTACTGTGTCCCAATACAAACTCTATGGACCTTTATCAACTGTTCTGTGGACCATTGTACTTTAAACCTGACACAGCTTATGACGTAAAACATTGCTTCATTTTAAAGTGTGGGCAAACATGCTAACCTCCCCTACAGGAACTCTGATGTTAGCGTGGGATAGCTACATTTAAAGTGCATATGACAGCGTTTTGTGTTTTTCTAAATCTGACTGTTTGATAGATAGTACTTGCACTAAATAGTCATTATACTTTTACAGTGGCAGTTTGTGGAAAAAAAAACTTAAGAAGAAAAGTACAAAAATCAAGGAAGTATTGCTGAGTGGTAAAACAGAATCCCTCTACCTATGTCATCAAAACTCCATCCAGCAATGAGAGACAGTTTAAGCACAAGGAAGACATGTTTCTGACATTTTAGAGGTAATATTTATGGAATTAGCTTTACGTAGGTCAAATTTGCTGCCTGTTTCCAACCAGTAAGTCAAATTATACATTTCGCAAAAAAAAGAAAAAAAAAGAAAGTGAAATCTTAAATATGATTATGTTAATTGTGTATTTGCTAAATGAGTCCGAGTTTAACCTGTCATATGCGCTTTAAGGTTAAACTTGTAATGGGAAAGAATGATCAGTAAAGATGGTGGAGGCGGCAATACTGCGTTCATGTGCTGTAGGAAGGGTTTTGTCCTGTGAAAATTGGCTAAAGTCTTTGGAAACTTTGGTGTGACTCTCTCTAGCCAAGTTTCTGTCATATTGCGTAATGCCACATGAACACCAGCTTTCCAGATTTATCCCATAATGCATTTTTAATTGGTATTTATAGAGTGGTGTTTGTTTAAAGAGTGATACCACAAAAGCTAAACCATGCACTGCAAAAATGAACATATTCACTGCATAATGTGGTTGATGTGCCTTGCCCTAGTGGGGTTCAAACTGGCAATCTTCCAAAGTCTAGATGCTTAACCAACCACTGTGCCATCACTTCATTGCAAATTTATAAGGTGTTGACAGATCTGAAACAGAACTAAACCAGGACTATGCTGGCACTAAACCAGGACTAAAGCAGAACTAAACTAGGACTCAACCAGGACTCAACCATCTTAACCAGTGCTAAACCAGAATTAAACCACCAAACTTTACTTGAGTACTGACCACATGAAGACATTAGCCCATTAGCTCTACTGAATCCTTCCACCTCTAAATTTTGATTGACTAATTTCTGGTCACATGATGTCCTTTGTATCACGGAAAGCACTTTAACGTCAACAGTGTGTTATAAATGTGTCTATAAAGAGTTACTTTGTGCAGAATGTGAACTGTAAATGTATGTGTACTTATGTAGTATTTAAATGTATATGTACTTCTGTAGTATTTAACTGTCTGTCATTATGTAATATTTAACTGTATTTATTGTATAGTGTCTGTGCCACCAAAGATTATTTATCACATGTGTAGATTCATGGCTCCACACAAAGAGGACTGTAGACATGTTGCTGTCTGTTTGTCATGTTGTTCTTGAATAAAACATGACAAATAACCTTTACTATTCTGTGAAATTTATTATAATAGGGATGTATGCATCTACTTAAAATGGAACTAGTGCTGCCTTCAGTGGTTTCTCCAGTTTCAAGTACTATGTGACATCACAAAAGACTGCCCTGTTTACAGCCTGGTGTTTCTGATTACAAACACCTGACTGCAGGGGTGGAGTTTGAAGCGTGGATCCACGTTAGACCAATCACATTGCTCCTTATACCTCCCCTCATTCTCTCCTTTAGTCCTTCAGACCCCACCCCTCCTCCCTCCTTACTTTCCCCTTTAGTCCTCCAGACCCCACCCAGTTTAGCAGCTCTATTTGAAATTTGGTTGTGATCATCTTTTCGATTTAATTATTTTACATAGATCCAAAGCAAATCAGATTTAGATTTAAGATGTAACTTTTCATCCTGCTTGTCTCCATGGAGATGGATAATGAAATGTCACATAGTGCAGCTTTAAAGTTAATCATTAATCGCTGCTGTTGCCATGTCCCCATTGATGATGAGGACATAGTAAATGATGGGTCTGCTCTGTTCATCCCATGTGTCCATGCATTTTAGAATGAAGAAAAATTAGACCGTTGTCTAGCAATTAAAAATTAACAAAAAAATATGTGTGCGTGTGTGTGTGTGTGTGTGTGTATGTATGTATGTATGTATGTGTGTGTATATATATATATACATATATATATATAATCTTTTGAATGGTAAAAAAAGTCCTCAAAATGGCAGCTATAATGGGAAAAAAAATCTACTTACATGTTAACAAATACAATTAGTTACAGTTAGTATGAGGTTAAAGGCTCTTGAGGTCAAAGTGTTTTATTGTCAGAAATCAGGAAGTGAATGTTGTCTTTACTGTGATGGTAAAACGCCGCTCCGGTCTCTGAAAGTTGTGAAAAGTGCTTATAAACTCAATTTGGTGAATAATTAGGAAGCTCGAAATGCATACAGTAAGTGAGGAATAACTTTGGACCACTGCAAACTGTTTAAAATGAACTAATTGTCAGCCACAGAGACTTTATAAACAAACATTACAACAAAGTATCGCACTGTGTTGTAGGTGTCACATCTGTGGTCAAACTACAGTAGAGTGAGCATACTCCAAACTCAATGTGGCAGATAGTGACTGTTTTAAGGATTCTATTGAAAAGGTTAAGATGTTTGTGTCAGCAGAGATCAGAACGTCTGAGGCAGACATGTGCTGTATAATGCGCAGATTCATTTGTGGCCTTAATGACTGTGAGAACACTATTATCATGAGCCTGACTAACATTAAACACAATGGCATGTGGTACCAGTATGATCTGTGGAGACACTGGTACAGCAATAGTATTGATCACGATGATGATGATGATGATGATGATGATGATGATGATGATGATGACTTTACATCTACTCTGCCCCAACCCAAACCAAACAAACCTTTAACCTCACGACCAAAAGTAGTTTAAGGTCACAGAGCAGAGGTATGATGCTTAGTGAACGATGTTTATTATGAAAAAATATTATATTTATGGAACAGTAATGAATTATACGCACAGAGGTAGGAGAGTAGCCAAAAATCATACTTAAGAGTATCATTACTTCAATATAATATTACTCAAGTACAAAGAAGTAGTCAAAGAAATTACTCCCCAAATGCTTTTTTACAGAGTAAAAAAGTACTACTCAGGTGATATAAACTTTAATAACAGATAAATCTGCCTTCTTTCCCTGAGGTTGCTCCCGCTAGCATTAGCAACAGCTTTGATTGACAGCGTTTCTAAGCGCCCAGTCCCTGCCTCTTCCCGCCAGCAGTGCAGGCGGGAAGGGGGCGTTACCTTCAAAAGCCTGGCTCTGGATTGGCTCTTTGGTTACAATAATACTTGCAGTTGGAATTTGTAGTTAAAAGGACAAAACATGAAATAAGTATAAATCATATCTGCAGGAGCACTGCACGAGATGCAACATTTTTGTCACTGTTTGGTCTACAGACTTACTCAAGTAAGAGTTCTGTTACACTGTACATTATATTACTCAAGTAAGAATACTTACTTACTTACTTACTTACTTCAATAAAATATTCAACTCAACTAGGACTAAAAGTATGATAGAAAAAGTAAAATTTATTTTAAAACGTAACTCAAGTAAATGTATCTGAGTACTACCCTCATACACATCATAATCTGAACAGGTTTTTAAACACTAATCACACTAGGCTCATATATAGATTTGTATTGTTGTGTTTTCTCTGTATGTGTGTGTGTCTCTGTGTGTTGTGCCTCTGTGTCTCTGTGTGTTGTGTCTCTGTGTCTCTTTGTGTTGTGTCTATTTATGTTATATCTCTTTGTGTTGTGTCTCTGTGTGTTGTGTCTTTATGTTGTGTCTCTGTGTCTCTGTGTGTTTTGTCTTTATGTTGTGTCTCTGTGTCTCTGTGTTGTGTCTCTGTGTTGTGTCTTTATGTTGTGTCTCTGTGCATTGTGTCTCCGTGTCTCTGTGTTGTGTCTCTGTGTGTTGTCTCCCTTTGTGTTGTGTCTCTGTGTGTTGTCTCTGTGTGTTGTCTCCCGCCCTGAGTATTTATGATAAAGCTGCATACATTTCAAAGAAGACTGACCTTTGTTTCACATCCATGAGATAATGAGATTTTACACTTAGACAAATAGAACTACATAGAGTTTCCCGTGGGATGGAGACAGAGCTTCACACATGTTCATGTCTGGTCTGGGTCTGACAGGCTGACACTGATCAAATGCATGTAGACATATGATAAGAATATTTTCTTCACAACATGAATACAGAGACATTTCCATCACCCACCCTTCAAATACAGAGGTAAGCATACATTCTTATTAGTTTACCTCCCTTGCCTGTGTCCAGACAATAAAAACATTAAACTCAAGGATCAGTTTTGTGTTTGTTGTGAATGCCAAAGGATGTTATTATGGGGTTGACCTGATTTAAAGCACATGACACTTTTATGATGCTCTGGGCAGGTTTTGTGTAGAAAGAATTCAGGTCAAACAGGACCTGGAAGATGACTCCTGTCTTTTATCAATGACTTCTAAAGCAGTTTCCCACTCCCCAGACACTTCCTCCAGCTCCCTCATGAGGAGAGAGACATACAACAATCCCTCCAGTGAACCCTGAGTGGAGGAGCAGTGCCTCTACTCCGAGCTCCCCCCGTGTGACTGAGCTCCTCACCCTATCTCTAAACCCTTTGTCCTTGTCCTTTAAGTGATTACTAAAAGCTCATGACCATAGGTGAACGTAGGACCAGACTAAACCAGGACTGTAAACAACATCATTCACTATATGTCTTTGAAGGAGATCTATTCTGCAAAATACACTTTTAGAGATTTTACCATGTTATAATTGTTTCCCCTACTCATTTACTCACCTATATAGCCACCAATATGTGCCCATTGCTCTCTACTTATTTTGTTTAGTTTTAGTAGTTTTATTTTCTTAATTGGTGATACTCATAGGATTCAGCAGCGTCGCATAGTCATTTGGTACAAAAAAAAACTAAAAAAAAAAAAAAGGCTGCATACTGGTGTAATGTGCAGCTATCCATAGGAGGGGCTGACGGCATGCGGTGCTTTGTTGTGATGATGTTTACTGCAATGTCACCTCCTTTTGAGCACCGCAACTTTCCAACCTGGAAATCAGTGGACTTGTTTCTTTTATTATGTTGTTCTAGATGAATATTGTAATATAAAATGTCCAAAATATAACATAATGATCCACGGGTACATTATAATTATTCAGCAGGTACAAGCAGTTATCCTCTTTAAATCATTCTGTATGATCGGTATTACATTTTTATGTCTATGTATTTCTATGTTTTCTATTGATGCGTTACCATGGTGTCATACATAAAGCAGGTCTGTGGTGCTTTCCAGGGCAAAAGCATGCATTTGTTTGACAGGGTCCTGGTCTGGTCCTTCTCCATGTGCACACTTATTCGTATGGCTGGACTCTGAGCCATAAACGTGAACTGGAGGAGTCGTAAAATAAAATCCAGAGTATGATCGTTATGGGCAACAGCATAACTAAAAATGTGTTTGTTCCACTTCACAGTTTGGTATGTGGCCCCTGACGGTAAACTACTGTAGGAATGTCTACATGGGTTGAAATAACATGAATTAAACAACATTCATCTCCAAGTGAGGAGTTTTAGATTTATTCATGTGTTGGAAATTGGTATATTAATACATAATTGTTTTTTTCCCACGTGTTTGAGCAAAATGTGACTTGCCCCTCTACAAATATATTGTATAAGCACCTATTGAGGTCAAAATAAGTCCACTGTGCACTGTCTGTGACTAATTATAAAGTGTGTTATTGTTTGATATCAGGAAGTGTGTGTTAGCATTCTAGCTGTTGTAAGCTTTACCATGATGACAAAACTCCGCTCTGGTGTCTGAGAGTTGTGAAAAGTGCTAGAATGTGGTGAATAATTAGGATGTTCAGAATGCATAAGGTAAGTGAGGAATAACTTTGGACCACTGCAAAAAAATGAACTAATTCTGTTTTTCATCGTTTAAGACAGTAAATAAGGTAAAGAGACTTTAAGCTATAAACCTGCAGATATTCTACAGTAAAGTGTTGTTACTCCTGTTTATTACCAGTCCCTTTGTATTAGGCTTACATGTGGCTTCCCCAACTGAATGAGGAGATAAGCACAGAGCAAATATGTCAGGATCACCTTAGTCCTAAACATCTCTACACCCTGATGCAACACAACCGCAAAATCTACGGAAGAATCCTGCATGTTTCGACAGGTTTCTCTCCCCAACCAGAAATATACTGTTACACTATGTGATGTCATTAGGTGGTGCTCCTCCTTCTTTTTAAATATGTCAGGATCACCGTGGTCTTAAAAATCTCCACTGCCTGATGCAACACAACTGCAAAGCGGAAAATTCTGTATAAAGAGTCTGATGTCACCCATAGTGTTCAGTTGCAACCAAATGAAGCTCAGCAAGGCTAGCAGTTATAGTCGCTAATCTGCAACCAGGGACCATATTTGGAATTCTGCAAAACCAAAGAGCCAATCTGAAGCGAGGTTGTTGAAGGTACACTCCCCCTCTTGTCCACACTGGTGATTTGGCAGGGGGCAGGCACTTGGCAATGCTGTCAAACAAAGTTGTTGCTAACGCTACAGGGAGCGTCCTTGGGGAAAGCAGGCACCTGTTATTAATGTTCATATCTTGATTTACAGACAAAATAGTGAAACAAAAACCCCAGGATCTCACAGAGCAGGTTAATATGAACATTTTAAGACCGAAATGACAAGCCTGACAGCAACAGTTTTTAGGGACATTTTTCAATAGAAAATAGCAGTTTTTCAGTTGAAAGTGAACTGAACCCAGAGTTTGAAAGAACCACTTCATGCCCGTGCTCACTTCCTGTTTGGAACGTGGTGGCTAGCACATTAGCTGTCTCCATTTATATATACAGTAAATGAGAAGAACTGATAAATACTGCAATCACAATCCTACATATTTATACAGTGATGTCATTAGGTGGTGTTCTTCCTTGTTTTTAGGGAACAGATCACGCTTTATGTTTTTAATCATATTGTAATGTTTCTCCTTGTTATTAACTCATGTTCATAGCAATTCATGTTTCTTTCATTCACAACACCTTTACTCCAAAAACACCTGAACTCCTTTTGAATCTAAGATGCATCTCAGCTTTGAACAGCACTTCATATTGTGAGCCTCGTTTTAAAATGCTTTACTGCTAAGTCTCCAAGTTGTTCTCCCTACTGTACATTATTTATTATATCACCTGAAGGAAAAAAAAATAAAAGAAAGAAATGAATGTGATTTTTAATGTTAAATGGTAGTACTTTCTCTTATATTACCATGTGGCTTTCTATCTGTGTAATCCATAGATCCTATAAAGAAGTGGACTAAGTGAGTGTGATGTCACCCATGGAGTTCGGCAGTTATAGGAGCAAATGTGGAGCTGAGTTCCATATTTGGAATTACAACTGTGAGTATCATAGCAACCAAAAAGCCAGTCTGGAGCAAAGCTGTTGTTGTATATATATGTATATATATATATATATATATATGGCCACATTTGGCCATCGGGCCTTGAGTTTGACACATGTGATCTATGTGGTCTTATACTTGTTCTGATACAGCTCAAAATCATTCTAAAACTACTCAGGAAAGTCAATTTCTGTCCTGTCGGTGGGACTTGAGTATTGATACTAGTTTTAGTATCAATTAAGTTCTGATTTTCAATACCTTTTACAGCTCTAGTAACCAATCTGCAGCACGAACCAACTAATGTAACTTATGACCTTTTTTTTTTTTTTTAAACTTTGCTAAATATGCAAACTTTCCACATTGAAATTAGAAAGTAAACACAGACACAGTATTTCACTTTAAATTCAACATTCCACCATTTGAATAGTACATCTCAGTCCTTTTAAAGTCATCATAAAGTGGGCCCATATTTCAGTCCCTCCTCTTATGACTGTAATGTAAATTAAACTGTCATTAGGTATAAATGATAGTTGTGAGTCCATATTCTGTTGTCGATCTCTGTCATGTGTTAACTATATTAAAGAGATTTCTAACAATCACAGACCTTCCCCATGTGAGCCTCCAATTCTCTGTAACATTCATGTGAACCAGCACTGAGTTTAGTCTGAGGCTGATATATATTGGTTGGATATTTGATATAGGAATTAAAATAGTTCAGGGAAAAAGTATTTGTATGTAGAATTTATGTTTTAAATCAGACCTATTGTGCTTGTGTGTGCTCTATAGTTATAATCTCTGACCCCCGTGGATCATTATGTTATAATTTGCACATTTTAAACTGTCATTGTAAATTGTAAATCATCTAAAAACACTTAAGAAAAGAAACACGTCCACTGATTTTGTGTTAGAAAGCTGTGGTTCCCAATGGGTGCTGACATGGCCATAAGCATCATCACAACAAAGTGCTTTTGGCCCGTCCTATGGATAGCTGCACAAAACACTAGCAAACACCGGATTTTGTTTTTCATTTGCACCAAAATTACTACAACATTGCCAAATTCTAATATTATCACCAATTAAGACATGTACCGGTGGCAGTGAAAACGGGGGTAGATCGGAAAAATGACGTGATTGCCGGTACCCAAACATAAATATATATATATATATATATATATATATATATATATATATATATATATATATATATATCCATCCATCCATCCATCCATCCATCTTCTTCCGCTTATCCGGGGCCGGGTCGCGGGGGCAGCAGTCTAAGCAGGGACTCCCAGACTTCCCTCACCCCGGACACGTCCTCCAGCTCCTCCGGTGGGACCCCAAGGCGTTCCCAGGCCAGCCGAGAGACATAGTCCCTCCAGCGTGTCCTGGGTCTTCCCCGGGGCCTCCTCCCGGTGGGACATGCCCAGAACACCTCCCTAGGGAGGTGTCCAGGAGGCATCCTGAGCAGATGCCCGAGCCACCTCAGCTGGTTCCTCTCAACGTGTAGGAGCAGCGGCTCTACTCCAAGCTCCTCCCGTGTGACCTCACCCTATCCCTAAGGGTGCGCCCGACCGCTTGTATCCGCGATCTTGTCCTTTCGGTCATTACCCAGAGCTCATGACCATAGGTGAGGGTAGGAACGTAGATTGACCGGTAAATCGAGAGCTTCGCCTTCCGGCTCAGCTCCTTCTTTACCACAACGGACCGATACAGCGACCGCATCACTGCAGACGCTGCACCGATCCGCCTGTCAATCTCCCGCTCCATCCTTCCCTCACTCGTGAACAAGACCCCGAGATACTTGAACTCCTCCACTTGGGGCAGAGACTCACCACCCACCCGGAGAGAGCAAACCACCTTTTTCCGGTTGAGAACCATGGCCTCGTATTTGGAGGAGCTGATTCTCATCCCAGCCGCTTCACACTCGGCTGCAAACCGCCCCAGTGCCTGCTGCAGGTCCTGGCTCGAAGAAGCCATCAGGACAACATCATCTGCAAACAGCAGAGATGAAATCCTGTGGTTCCCAAACCAGGCCCCCTCCGACCCCTGGCTGCGCCTAGAAATTCTGTCCATAAATATAATGAACAGAACCGGTGACAAAGGGCAGCCCTGGCGGAGTCCAACATGCACTGGGAACAGGTCTGACTTACTGCCGGCAATGCGAACACAGCTCCTGCTCCGGTCATACAGGGACAGCCCTTAGCAAAGAGCCCCGGACCCCATACTCCCAGAGCACCCCCCAAAGGACACCACGAGGGACACGGTCGAATGCCTTCTCCAGATCCACAAAACACATGTGGACTGGTTGGGCATACTCCCATGAGCCCTCGAGGACCCGATGGAGAGTATAGAGCTGGTCCAGTGTTCCACGACCAGGACGAAAACCACACTGCTCCTCCTGAATCCGAGGTTCGACTATCGGTCGGATTCTCCTCTCCAGTACCCTGGAATAGACCTTACCGGGAAGGCTGAGGAGTGTGATTCCCCTGTAATTGGAACACACCCTCCGGTCCCCCTTCTTATACAGAGGGACCACCACCCCGGTCTGCCACTCCACAGGTACTGTCCCCGACCGCCACGCGATGTTGCAGAGACGTGTCAGCCAAGACAGCCCCACAACATCCAGAGACTTGAGGTACTCAGGACGGATCTCGTCCACCCCCGGAGCCTTGCCACCGAGGAGCTTGCCAACCACCTCAGTGACTTCAGCCAGGGTGATGGACGAGTCCGCCTCTGGGTCCCCAGTTTCTGCTTCCTCCTCGGAAGACGTGACAGTGGGATTGAGGAGATCCTCAAAGTATTCCTTCCACCGCCCGACAACATCCCCAGTCGAAGTCAGCAGCTCTCCACCCGCACTGTAAACAGTGTTGGTGAAGCACTGCTTCCCCCTCCTGAGGCGTCGGACGGTTTGCCAGAATCTCTTTGAGGCTGTCCGATAGTCCTCCTCCATGGCCTCCCCGAACTCCTCCCAACCCCGAGTTTTTGCCTCTGTGACTGCCCGAGCCGCGGCACGCTTGGCCCGCCGGTACTCATCAGCTGCCTCAGGAGTCCCACGAGCCAACAAGGCTCGATAGGACTCCTTCTTCAGCTTGACGGCATCCCTTACTTCCGGTGTCCACCACCGGGTTCGGGGATTGCCGCCGCGACAAGCACCACAGACCTTACGACCACAGCTACGAGCAGCCGCATCGACAATAGAGGTGGAGAACATGGCCCACTCGGAGTCCATGTCTCCAACCTCCCCCGGGATCAGGGAGAAGCTCTCCCGGAGGTGGGAGTTGAAGACCCCCCTGACAGAGGGCTCCGCCAGACGTTCCCAGCAGACCCTCACAATGCGCTTGGGCCTGCCAGGTCTGTCCGGCTTCCTCCTCCGCCAGCGGATCCAACTCACCACCAGGTGGTGATCAGTTGACAGCTCAGCCCCTCTCTTCACCCGAGTGTCCAAGACACGCGGTCGGAGGTCAGATGACACGACAACAAAGTCGATCATCGACCTCCGACCTAGAGTGTCCTGGTGCCACGTGCACCAGGACACTCATGGTGTCACACATGGTGTTTGTTATGGACAAGCTGTGACTAGCACAGAAGTCCAATAACAAAACACCGGTCGGGTTCAGATCGGGGAGGCTGTTCCTCCCAATCACGCCCCTCCAAGTGTCACTGTCGTTACCCACATGGGCGTTGAAGTCCCCCAGGAGAACAACGGAGTCCCCGGTTGGTGCACTGTCTAGTACCCCTCCCAGGGACTCCAAGAAGGCCGGGTACTCTGCACTGCTGTTTGGCCCGTAGGCCGACACAACAGTGAGAGACCTGTCCCCGACCCGAAGGCGCAGGGACGCGACCCTCTCATTCACCGGAGTGAACCCCAACACGCAGTGGCTGAGCTGTGGGGCAATGAGCAAGCCCACACCAGCTCGCCGCCGCTCCCCGCGGGCAACGCCAGAGAAATGGAGAGTCCAACCCCTCTCAAGAAGTTGGGTTCCAGAGCCCAAGCTGTGCGTGGAGGTGAGGCCGACTATATCTAGCTGGTAACGCTCAACCTCCCGCACAAGCTCAGGCTCCTTCCCCCCCAGCGAGGTGACATTCCACGTCCCCAGAGCTAGTCTCCATGTCCGGAGATCCGGTCGTCGAGGTCCCCGCCTTCGACTGCCGCCCGGATCTCTCTGCACCCGCCCCTCATGGCTCCTCCCGCAGGTGGTGGGTCCACGGGAGGACGGCCCCACGTCGTTCCTTCGGGCTGGGCCCGACCGGGCCCCGTGGGGAAAGGCCCGGCCACCAGGCGCTCGCTGCCGAGCACCCACCCCAGGCCTGGCTCCAGGGTGGGGCCCCGGTAACGCCAGTCCGGGCGATGTAACTGGCCGGACTGGCCAGTTACATATATATATATTATAGATAAAAATTGTAGTGCTGAGTTATTCTTAATGACAAAAACATTGGACATGATGGACAAGCTGTTTATGTTCTAATTTAGTTTTGTTTCAAGACAGTTATTCAGTCAGAAAGCTGAATGAGCCTCACATGACTCGGTTTCAGTTGTCAGTTTCAATGATGAAATCCAGTTTGTTTAAACCTAAGAGGACTCTCTCTGATCTGAATGGTCACTACCGAAACCCCAGCACGTGCAGCCAATCATGAATCAGTGCTAGTGCAGCCTCTGCAGCTCAGAGAGTGAATTCTGGAGGTTCTGAGCTTTCACATGAGGCCTGTCCATATACTGAAAGTGAGACACACTTGTATGTGTCCAGATGGGATTGTAGTATCTTTTTAGAATGATAAAAGCACAGGCTTTCCTTTGATTTTACTACACTTCTTGTTGTTTGTACTCCTACTACTCCTACTACTACAACTACTGCTGTCACTACTACAGGTACTATTACACGTACCACTGTCACTACATGTAAAACCTCCTGTTATGACCCCTGACCTAGTTTAAATCTGCTACATTGTTTTGGCTGAGGCAGGTCTTATAAACTGTTTCCTTAAACTGAGATTAGCCTGTTCTGTTACATAATAGCTGAGCAGGGACAGGCCTTTGTTTTAGCCAACAGTTATTACATTTATGAAGAAGTATCAGTTTCAATTATGGGCTGGGTGGGAATATGACAGTTCTCTTTGGGATAGGCTTCTACCTGCTTGTTGCCATGGAAATTTGACTGCGACAGTAGCTTAGTTGGTAATGTTTGTCCACTGATACGAAGGGGGGTTCGTTTATGTTGTCATACTCTCAACGCGATGGGTGACACACTCCCTTCGTCCACTTCTTTATACAGTCTATGTCCCTGCCTGTGCAATGTGTCCTCTGCACTTGACCCATCCTCAGGTGTCTCTGGGTGTCAGGAGCATGAATCACATAGTTACAGTTAAATCAATTGAGAAGATCCTGGCATTTTTAGCACAGTTGTGTCTAAGTCCAAGCCCAGCACCCTTTGCCTCACTACTTCTCCCTTGTGAATCACTGGCTCCATTTCATGTCTGAATTACGCTGCAGATTTTGTTGATAAACGTTATTGGTCTATAGCAGGGGTGTCCAAACTATGATCCTCAGGGTCTCTGCAGCATTGACCCAAATAATGGGCAGTACTTTTTTGCTGCAAATTTAAGTAATTCTACCACTATAAAGTCAAAACATCCTATTATATTAAGATACAGGCATCAAATCAATGTTCCAAACCTTAGGGTACTTTGGCTCTGTCAAAGCTATGTTAAATTGGCCCATCTGTCTGTGGCCCTCTGCTTCCATGTGTTTAGATATCCAGCCCTCTGTGAAGAAAAGTTTGGACCCCCCTATAGAATGTTGTGATGTCGTTTGAAGCCCACCTCAGCTCGGATGTTAAATACATTTGGTGTGTTTGTATTGGCAGCACAGAGTGTAACATTGAGATAATGGCTATTTAAAGGCACAGTGCTCCTCTTGTGCTGTGATTTAGTGTCTTGAACCTGGTGGAGTCCTGAACATGGGGCAGATCACAGTAAAGGGCTGTGTTACATAAAACAAAATGAGAGAGAAGCGAACAGGTTAAAGGTCAAACAGTCACACAAAACCAGAGGTGAAAGTAGACAAACATTTCTGAGACACAGAGACTGGTCCTTAAAATCAATGCATTTATTCAAGTTCACGTTTTAGGTTTTATGTTGCTCAAGAAACACACTACATTTATTGATACCTTGCAATGGCATCAGGCTGGGGGTGTACCGCTGTGTTTTTATGGCAGAATATTCAGCAGTTACCATGGAGACACAAATCACAGATTAGCAAACACTGACAAAAAGGTTTTAAAATAAATTGAAAACTCAAGAAAAAATACAAAACAGCACACTTTAAGGAGCCTGTGATCAATAGGTTAGATTTATTGATATTTTGCAGCTGATGTTATCAACATTCCCTGGGGGCAAAATGCTAAGTGTAGGCACTGCTCTGTCTGAAGCTCAAATCAGACTTTAATCTGACCTTTAACACAATCTGACCAGAAAGAACTGAGTTGGTTGAAACTACAAGTGGTGCACAAGGTGAGCTGATTTAAAAAAAAAATTTTTTTTGAGTTTTCAGACTATCTTAAAACTTTTTGACATTGTTGCTAATTGTGCATCGGGTCAAAACTGTCATAATCCACGTGTTCCTGTTCCTTGTTTTACCTCCTGTTCTGCTCCTTCCCCTCCCTCACCTGCTTGAGTCTGGAGCTGGGCGGAGTTCCTGGCTCCTCCCGGTCGCACATGAATCCCATCTGCGCAATCAACGCCACCTGCCGTGGATAAGAGGAGCTAGAACCAGACACTTGGCACCAGATCGTACGTTGAAAATAGTAAATGAATATACAAAAGGAAATGCAGAAACACGCAATGTGTTGGTTGTTGTGTGGTTCAAATAACAGATCAAATTTACCTTTACTGTCTCCAAGTTGAAAAAAAATTTTTTTTGGCCAACTATACAGTTTTATATATGAGTAGAAGTGGAAGTTGTCACTGTTATCACATGAAAATACTAAATATATAAAGAGGGGGTATTACACTTCTATGGGGGTATTAACACAACATATGTTACCTTTTATAGTTTTGAAAATATAATCTGTATTTGCCGAAAACAATGTATAAACATACAATAAGTTTCACTGTTTTTTTTGACGCTCTGAGTCCCGCTAATGAAACTACTGCACATCACATCAGGTTTGTGGAGTTGTATTGTTTTGTATCGTATTTTTATATATGTTTGAAAATTGTCGTGTGGGAGTATGGACGATGTAGGCTTGTGGGCGGAGCCTCAAACAGAAACATATTGTTAATTGTAAGGAGGGTTTTAATAGGGCCCAGGAGAGATTACTAGATTACTCAAACATGACATCCAAAAACCTCTCTAGGCATGTTTTTGATGGGGGCACAACATTATAACATGGTAGAAAACTCCAAAAAGCCCATTTCACACCCTCTTTAAACATAAACCAGGTCAACACATCGGCAATCTAACAGTTAAACCGCAAATTCCACCATAGAATCCTGGCTTGTCCTTCTATAGGCTTTAGTATAATGTGTGAGGGAGGGCTGGAGTGGAAACAGTGGAGCAAAAGCCAGAATTTGAACGTGCCTGGGCCCACGGTGCTCTCACTCACTCCCTCCTCCTCCTCCTCCTCCTCCCTCTCCTCCTCTCTGCATGTTAGCTTTAGCATTATGCAGCATTACTCTGAAAAGAAGCATGTATCAAACAGCTGCTAACTTCTTTGAGCATTCTCAGAGGTGGATAGTACTCAGTTACATTTATTCAGATACATTTACTTGAGTGACTGTTTAAATAAAATTGTAATTCTTAGAGTAGTTTCCAGAGCCCATACTTTTACACCTACTTGATTTTTTTTTTAAATTTTTTTTTTTTGAAGAAATAGTACCCTTAATTGACTAAAAGTTGAATAAATCTACAAGTGACTTGAGCTTTATGTTGACAGTATGAAATGATTTGAACATTTGCGTTTCTTGTAACACTCCTTTAGATATGATTTAGTTTGGCTTATTTTTGGGTCTCTTTGAAAATACCAGATATTCTGACTTATTTCACGTTTTGTCCTTCACATTCACCAAAATTATAAATCAGATATCCAGTGGCAGTTAGTAACCCGAGTTGTAGTTTCCCCAAATACTTTTTGTCTCTTACCTGAGTAATTTCCTGGACCACTGCTTCTACTTGAGTAATATTATTTTTTGAAAGATTTTTGGCTACACAACTCTGAGCATTCTACACCTATCTTCAGATGTTGTGGTGCAGTTGGATAAATACAGAGGGGACACTCAACTGGTCACTAATAATGATGGATTTTCCTTTTGGCTTCTTTAAAACCATAGAGTCTTTTTGATTTCACTATTTTGTCTCTAAATCAAAATATGAACAACAGCCCAATAAGGCATCTTCCTTCCGCAAGGTCAATCCTGCTAGCATTAGCAACAGGTTTGATTATAACAGGTGTTGCTAAGTGCCCGCTCTTTGGTTGCTATGATATTCACGGTCAGAATTACAAATATGGAACTCGGCTCCAAATTGTCCCCCATAACTGTGAGCTTTGATGAGCTTCATTTGACTGGAGTCGAGCACTATGGGTGACGTCACACTCATTAAGTCCACATTTTTATTTCTTTCCACATACACTTCCTCCTCCTCTTCCGGTGGGACCCCAGGCCCAGAGCTCTTCCTGTGTGACTGAGTACCTCCTCCTATCTCCAAGGGAGTGCCCAGCCAACCCATGGAGGAAACTCATTTAAACACTTGTATCCGCCATTTTGTCCTTTCGGTCATTAATCAAAGCTCACAACCATAGGAGAGGGTAGGAACAGAGATCTAAACCAGGACTAAACCAAGAGTAAACCAGGATTAAATATGGACTAAGCCAGGAGTAGACCAGGACTGTGTGCTGGTATTTCTTCACTGAAAAGAGTGAAGCTGAAATCAGTATGATACCAATCTCGGATGACTTGAACTTTCTAACTTCATGGATTGTAAATGTTACGCAGTGTCGTCTTAGTTTTATAAGATGGATCTTTTAGCTGTTCAAGTTCTGACAATTGCCACATGATCCAAATGCAGTGCTACAAAGACAACAAAAATATCGCATTTTAAAAAGTGAGTCAAACATGAAATCAAATCCACTGTTTATTCATTATAAAGTGTCTTTGTGTGTTGTTCTCGTGTAGTCTATCTCATCAGGTCTTTTGGGAAATGTGTCCTGCCCCACCCTGATATCAGTGCCCACAATGTGATAGGACCTGCCCACACTCACACCCACAGCTGTATACGTGCAGGTTATCACTCTCCCTTTTTTCTCTCTCTGTCTCTCTTTTCATTTTTATTTAATGCTCATGCTCATAGTATGTCTGGTCTAGAGCACAAACTCAGATACAACACAGAGCAAAACCATGTCTGACTTTAACAGAGGATGGGCCTTTTTCAACAACTTTACAAATGATTTTAGCACTTTCATTTTGTTCAACATAATATTTAGGCAAATACCTGTCTATATACAGCAACTTCACCATTTAAGATCGCTCTCTCCCTCTCCATCTCTCTCCTCCTCTCTCTCCCTCTCCCCCCTTCTCCCCCTCTCTATCAGTAACCCCCCCTCTCTCCCTCTTCACCTCTCTCTCATTCTCTCTCCCTACCCCCCTCTCTTTCTCCCTCTCCCCCTTTTCCCCCCTCTCCATCTCTCACTCCCCCTCTCTCCCTCTTCCCCTCTCATTCTCTCTCCCTCTCCCCTCTTTTCCCCCTCTCTATCCCTTATCCCCTCTCTCCCTCTTCTCCTCTCTCATTCTCTCTCTCTCTCTCTCTCCCTCTTCACGCCCCTCTCATTCTCTCTCCCTATCCCCCTCTCGCCTCCTCTCTGTCCCTCTCCCCTCTCTCTCTCTTTCTTCTCCCTCTGCCTACCCTTCTCTTTCTTTCCCTCTCCATTCCTCTCCTCCTCTGTCACTCTCCTCGTTTCTCCCCATTCTCTCTCCCTCTCCACCCCCCCTCTCTTTCTGTCTCTCTCTCTCCAGGAGCAGATACTATAAAATGTCTGTGAGTCTGTTTGAAAATGGCCGACTCATCTTCAGCTCAGTCAAGAAAACTCATTGAGGAAACTCAGTCAAATCATTTCCCATCCAGGAATTAAAAAGGAGGATGTGCAAAAGGTAAAGCACAACCAGTAAAACATTTGGACAAACCCTCTCATTCAATGTTTGTTTTTGTTTTTTTTTTTCACTACTTTATACATTTTATATACACACACAGAATATATCGAATATATGAAGCAAGATATATGGAAATATGTAGCAATGAAAAAAGTGAAATAACTCTACTAAATAGTTGAAGGTCTCTCTGTGTGGAATTTGCATGTTCTCTCTGTGTTGGGTGGGTGGGCCATCAGTCTAAAATATTATAAATAGTAGCAGTAGTAGTAGTGGCAGTAGTAAGAATAGTAGTAGTAGTAGTAGCTGAAATTATCAAAAAGCAGTACTGGTATGAGTAGTAGCTGCAGGAATAGTAGTAGCAGCAGCAATATAAGTAGTAGGAGAAGTAGCAGTAACAATAGCAGTAATAGTAGTAGTAGTAGTAGTAGTAGTAGTAGTAGTAGTAGTATAGTAGGAGTAGAAGTTGTAGTAGCAGTAATAGCAGTAGCAGTAGTAGTAGTAGTACTAGTAGCAACAGCAGCAACAATAGTAGTACTAGTGACAGTAGGAGTAGTAGTAGTAGTAGTAGTAGTAGTAGTAGTAGTAGTAGTAGTAGTGGTGGTGGTAGTATTAGTAGCAGTAGTACTATTAGCAGTAGCAGCAGTAGCAGTAATAGCAGTATTTTATCAGTTCTTATCTTATCTTACTTTAAAAGTGAGTATAAATGTACCATAAGGAACACAGTTAGACTGTGATTACTGGAACAGCTCTGAGTCTCAGATTTATAGCAGTACTTGATTAAACATGTGCTGTATTTGTGATGCTTGTAAAGTGGATTGTTGTGTGTACATATACAGGTGTGGCCATAGTACAGCGCATTATTACTCACAAAGTCACGAGGCAGCAGGTAAGACCCAGGCCTAGAAAGTGTACAGGAAAAGACAAAGCAGTTTTAGAATGGCACTGACTGGAAGCAATACTAAAAAGTCCCTTCTACAGGACAGAAATGAACCGTTCCTGAATAGCTTTAGAATGATCTTGAGCTGTATCAGAACAAATATAAGACACATAAACTAGTATACGCCCATGGACCACTATGGAACCTCCTCACCTCCTACTGGTTTGAAGATACAGTATGTAACTTTCTGGAGGTGACATGTCACCAGTATGATTCCATGGAAATAGAACAAGCATACTTCAGATCATTCTCCACGGAAATAGATATGTTTTATGCCATCATGTGTAACAACATTCCTATGGAAACAAACCGGAGCAGGCCCTCTTCCTGGTCAAATAAGAGTCAGGTTTGTGGAGATGTAAACTCGCTCACAGCAAGGACACATGTTTTTCAGTATTTTTCAATGCAATAAAAAACACCAAAGTGAAAAAAACAAAACAAAAAAAACAAAAAAAAAACAATGGCTATTATTTGACCAAAAACTTACATGCTATGGCTTTAACAAATGAATCCTGGGTGCCATTCATGAAGACACTATGATCTAGACTAGAGTGGACAATCTGACATCATGTTTTGGATGTTTTCAGTTGTGTAAATCTTTCACTAAACCCTCCCTCTGTACCCACGACCCTCGTCACAAATGCTGCATCTACGTCCTCTGCGTCCTCAGACCAGAATGGAAAAAACAAAACAACAAACGACAAAAAAACTCAAACTTTGGACTGAACTCTGACGCACAAAAACATTCATGAACACACATAGAGAGGCGACAAGTCCAAGACCATTTTATAACAACATTTAGAGCTGGAAGATAAGTCAAATTTAAATCAAATCTAACCCAATAGCAAGTCACAAAGGCTGCAGTTATTTAAAGATATATATATGCAAAATTGACTCTTTTGACATTTTAATCATGCTATACTGTTGTCCCCCCTTGCATTTTGTTCTATTAATCCACTAATCCAAAATCGCCTTCTCTGAGCCTCGATTTCTCCTGTGCAATTTTTAGTCCATAGACCATCACCAGACTCATGTGAAATCATTCCAGCACTTATTGGAAATGGATGTGTAGTTTATGAAGTGTGTTTTCTAAATATAGGTAAGGGTTAGAGGTGGCGGGGTTACGGTTAGGGGATAGGGTTGGTGGGGTTAGGGTTGGTGCGGTTAGGGTTAGTGGGTTTAGGGTTAGGGCTTAGGGTTGACGGGGTTAGGGTTAGAGTTGGTGGGGTTAGGGTGAAATCTGAAATATTTTTGGTGTATTTTTGAGTAATAAAAGTATCTGTAAATGATTAATGGATAATGCAATATTGTGAAACATTCCAGGAAAATACAATAACATGGAAACAAGACATACCCCCACACTAGTGCACCTAAAGAACAAAACATCCTGTCTCCAAATTCTAAGGTTGTTCGTTCATATTTCAGTCTTCTGTCAAATGTTCCAAATGCTACTAGGTTTGTGTGACTGGGTCTTCATAATGTGCTTGTGGTTCAAAGTTATTCCTCACTTACCTTATGCATTCAGAGCATCCTAATGATTCACCACAATGAGTTTTAAAGCACTTTTTACTACTTTTAGAGACCAGAGCAAAGTTTTGCCATTACTGTAATGCTTACGACAACTAGCATGCTAACACACATTTCCTGATTTTCTGACAATAAATAAATATTCTTATTTTGATATTTTAAAGGTAGTGCTAACCCTTCAAAATGTTAGGTATGACAAATATGTGCCAGTTTGTGCAGAACATACGCATTTCCATCCCTGTTTCATCATTGACGTGGATATATTTCCAGACAAGAATTTAATAAACGATCATTTTTTTCTGTGATGATGATAATTAAGATGATAACTCTGATCAAGTCTGTGCTGCAGCTTAAAGAATTTCAGGAGTTGGCTTAAAGAATGCAACTCCCCATTAGGAAGATGCAAACACAGGCATATTTTACATTTGTAGTTCACTAAAGGGCTTGTATTTTGGGACTCTCTGATCTGTTCTAATGCTGTTTCCTCATCACAGACAGACCTGATGTTGTGTTTTGTTTCATTCACACATGTTTAACACACAAACCCTGCATATTTAGGCTGAGTTCTTCTCTCAAACAGAAAACACTGTTCCACATTCTGATGCCATGTGGTAAGACAGGAAGTGCTCCAATGTGTTTTTAAACTCCATTCACCTTCACTAGAATCATTTGGATTATTTCATCCTTGGAATTGCCTGTCTCTACTGAATTAAAGGTAAAAGGGGCTGTTAATTTGAAAACTTCCACTTCATGACATCACAAGATGGAATAGAGTATTTTGAGCTTTGGAGATGTAGATAGACTAATAATAAAGGGTTACTCAAACATGTGTGAATGAAACAAAACACAACTCCAGGTCTGTCTGCCAGTCATGTCTGAAGTAATGCATTTCATTGATGTTTCAAAAATACTACCATGAGATAGGGATTGGCTGTATTGTAGGTTAGTGGCTCCTCCAACTGGCAGAGTAATGGAAGGGTCAAAATATGTTGCTGTAAAAACTAGCAATAAGTTGAATGAGTGGTTTGATTTGAGCATTTAAATTTCTGCAGTTCTGTCTTGGTCTGGATTAAGTTATCTAGGTTCTAGTTTAACTTCACATTGATGTAACATTTCCTGGTTTTGGGGTAAAAGTTGCATATGTAGAACTGAACAATATGTGAAATTATCAAATCCCAGAGACTGGAATTAGAAAGCCCTCTACAAAGAACAAAATATCCTCTTTTAAAGGTTCTTAATTACACAAAACAAATTCTTGTGAGCTTTAAGCCATGCTATCATGCTGTTACCTCCTCAGTTGTGTTTTGTTTTATTCACACTTGTTTGAGCAACCCTTTATTATTAGTCTGTCTACATCTCCAAAGCTTAAAATTCTATGCTTCACATTGTGAGGTCATGAGGTGATAGTTTTCAAGTTAAGAGGACAATTTGTGTACCTGTTATGAGCTGCCCGTGATTCTTGTATTAGGAAGTGAGCATGGGTGCGCTTTCGGCTCAAGTTCACTTTCCATTGAAAAAATGGAAAGTGAACATGATCACCACATGATCCTGCTTCATTTGGAGCTGAACACTATGGGTGACGTCACAGTCCCTTACTCCACTCCTTTATGGAGTCTGTGGATACATTTATGCTCTTTGACTAAACATTATTACAGTTACAGGTTTAGCAAGTACTATTATGTGCTCTGTTAACCTATTTGTATGATGTTTATTGTTTTTAATCATGTTTTTAATGTTGTACAGCACTTTGGTCAGTTTTGGTTGTTGGAAGGTGCAATGCTTCCTGCTTCTGAAGAGTGCAGACGCAAACCTTGCTTGCTCCTGCTGCTTCCTCCTTACTTTGCTTTTTAAATCATTTTACCTCTTCCATTGCTGGGAGATTTGTTTAGTTATGATTTTCTCTTAAGTAGACCAAGATTTTTAAACCATTTTCACTTTTTTTTTAACAAAATTTTTGACGAGCCAGCAACATGTCCGCGGGAAGAAACAAAAGGAATTCTTTCTGCGAACGCTGTCGGAACTATCAACAACAAATTATTGAGCTACAAGCACGGATATTTGTTTTAGAATCTGAAAAAGGACTTCACCAAACGCTTCCTGTGACCTCCAGTGGTAAGCAGCCCACAGTTACTTTCAGAGAAGAGAGTGAAAAATCTGCTACTTTCAACTTAAACCTGAGTGATACGGTGTCTTTTCCAAAACTTTGTAAAGACAAGAATTTCAAGCCAACGCGACAAGTGATAAGAGACAATGCTAATATAGTTACATCACCCAAAATACAACTTACAAACAGATTTTTACCACTGTCACAGACTGATGTTGATGTTAATATACAAACAGAAAATGGATTTTTGTCGCAAAACAAGAGCAATGAAGTTGGCAAAAGAGCGGCGGCAGACAGGCGGTCTGTGCCAAACGTCAAGGTCAGAGATACGCTGCTGCTAGGAGACGGTGCTATCAGAGATGTGACTCACAGAGGAATCCAAACTTGCTCGTACCCCAGTCACACTGTCTCTGAGATTACAAAACTCCTCCCAAAAGTTTTGTCAACACACCAAGGAGCTAAACAGCTGATTGTGCACGTGGGTGCAGTTGACACCAGAATGAATGAAACTGAAATCTTGAAAAAGCATTTCATTGAATTATTTGAGGAGCTTGATAAAGTGGAGGTTAAGACTTTCATCAGTGGACCTCTTCCTACCATAGACAGAAGGAAGATGAACAAATTTACCCGGCTGCTTCAGCTGAACACATGGCTGTTCAACGAATGTGCAGCCAGAGGACTGCACTACATTGAGAACTTTGATCTTTTCTGGAAACGAGAGGACCTGTTCAAGGGAAATGGCCCGCACCTGAGCAGAGGTGGAGTAAGAGTGTTGACGGATAACCTCCTCCACGCTCTGAGAAACCGGCCTGGACAGGGTCCTGGGCCAGTGAGAGAAAAGAGGAATGAGAGAAGCATTCCTGCTGCACCAACCACAGACCAAGCCAATGTGTCAGCACCACCAGCAGCACCACAACTACAACCACCACCTCCCCCAGCGAAGGAGTCACCACCAGCAGCACAACCATCTCCCCCAGCGAAGGATTCAGCAGCACCACCACCTCCCCAAGAGAACAAATCACCCCTGCCTACAGACCAACCCTGGGTCCCCTTTGCTACATCCACTCCCTCTAGGGACTCCTCACTCTCCTTTTCCTCCCCACCTTCACCTATGGCCCTTCCCGACCATCTAGAAAGTCTCATCAGATCAGGAATTAAGATGGCTCCTCTCACACCTAATATAGAGCGATCAAGAGTTCTGGCATCAACTATGCTGAACTCTTCCCCGTACCCACCTATCCCCCCTCGTCTTTCACGCAAACTCCCCCCTGCTCCGCCTCCTCGGCCCTCACCTGGTCCCTCACCCAAACTCCCCCCTGCTCATTCACCTGGTCCCTCACCCAAACTCCCCCCTCCTCGCCCTTCCCTGCCTTCCCCCAGAGCTGTTATCAACAAGAGCTAGGACACACAGGGCCTCTGCTGTCTCAGGACATACAGTCATGATAAAGATAATATCATGCTGAGGCCCTGTGATGGAGCTATATCTACAGTTACACCGCGTAGACTGATTAACAGAAGGACAGTTAGACTGTCCAATCAGAGACATTTAGTTCACATTCCCTGTAAGAAGATAACATCCAGTCCTACTGAAACTAATCTGAAACTTGCTGTGCTCAATGTCAGATCTTTATGTAACAAGTCCTTTTTAATTAATGATTTTATTTCTTCTTTTAGTCTTGACTTTATGTTTTTAACTGAAACATGGCTCGACAAAAACACAGGTAATGCAATTCTAGTGGAATCAACTCCACCCAACTTCAAATTTGAATCTGAAACACGAGTAAACAAAAAAGGTGGAGGTGTGTGCGCATTTTTTAGAGATAGTTTAGCTACTCACAGATTGTCATTTGGAGTGTTTTCATCTTTTGAGTATGTTTCATTCAAAATGGAGCTAAAACAATCCCCCTCCATACTCTACTTACTCATATACAAACCTCCCCAGCACTGTCTGAGTTTTATTGATGATTTTACTGAGATGCTTTCAGTCATATGCACAGACTTTGATGGTTTAGTCATTACAGGTGATTTTAATGTACATGTGGATAATGTGTTTGACAGGAACGCTAAAGAGCTCAGTTCTGTCCTTGAAACCTTTGGCCTGACTCAGCATGTCAGCGAGCCCACCCACAACAGAGGACACACCTTGGACCTGCTCATTACAAAAGGAGTAAATATTTCAAATGTCAATGTGGTGGATGTTGCTCTGTCTGATCATTTCTGTGTCTTCTTTGACCTGTCTGTTATTCCCAAACCAGCGGCTGGTCCTGCAGTTGTTCGAAGGAGACACATAAATGATAACACAGGTGCACTGTTCATGGAAATGATACACTTTGAAAATGCCTCATGTTCTGATGTTGATGATTTGTTGAACTCTGTAACTTCGAGTGTTTTGAATGTTCTGGACACCATTGCCCCGATGAAGGTTAAAATGGTTAAAGATAAGCAGAAAGCGCCATGGAGGAATGATGACTCGGTCAGGGCACAGAAAAGGGAGTGCCGGAGGGCCGAGCGGGAATGGCGCAAGTCAAAGCTCCAGGTTCATTATGAAATTTACAGAGAAAAGATGCACATGTACAACCACAGTTTATGTAGAACAAGGCAAAGGTATTTTTCTGACATTATTGGAAGTTGTAGTAACAACTCTCGTATCCTGTTTGCAACGGTAAACAGATTAACAAACCCCCCAGCTCCACTGCCGTTAGAACTAATTTCCACATCTAAGTGCAATGAGTTTGCAGTATTCTTTAATGACAAGGTTCAGGGTATTAAAAATGCCATAAATTCCACAACACAAATAACAACCCAGCACCCACCTAGACACTTAGAGCTGACTCACTTTACACCTGTAACTGATAAAACTGTCCAAGAGATTGTCACCAGTCTGAGTTCATCTACATGCTGCCTCGATGTGCTACCCACTAAATTTTTAAAGTCTGTGCTCAACAGTTTGCTGTCACCACTCACTCACATAGTTAATATGTCACTTCAATCTGGAACATTCCCAAGTGCTTTGAAAACTGCGGTTATCAAGCCTCTCCTAAAGAAGAGCAGTCTTGATGCCACAATATTGAACAATTATCGACCAATCTCAAATCTGCCATTTTTAGGCAAAGTCCTTGAAAAAGTTGTTTACCAACAGCTTATTAACTTCCTTGAAATTAACAACTCCTTTGATGTTTTCCAATCAGGTTTTAGACCCCACCACAGCACTGAGACTGCTCTTATCAAGGTGACAAATGACATCCGCCTGAACACTGATGCAGGCAAAGTCTCAGTCTTGATCCTGTTAGATCTGAGTGCTGCTTTTGACACTGTTGATCATGGGATCCTCTTACAGAGACTGGAGGACTGGGTGGGCATCTCTGGTTCGGCACTAAACTGGTTCAAGTCCTATTTAGAAAACAGGGAGTACTTTGTTGAAATTGGAAAATGTATATCAGATAAAATGTCCCTGACCTGTGGGGTGCCCCAGGGTTCAATCCTGGGACCCCTGCTGTTCAATCTCTACATGCTGCCATTAGGCCAGTTAATACGCAGCAATAATGTGTCTTACCACAACTATGCAGATGACACTCAGATCTATGTCTCACTAGCAGCAGGTGAATATGGACCAGTGGATTCACTCTGCCACTGCATCCAACAGATCAGTGTGTGGATGCAAAACAACTTTCTTCTGCTAAACTCAGACAAGACTGAAGTTATCATCTTTGGCCCACAGAAACATAGAGAAAGTGTCAGCAGTCACCTCCAGTCTCTCTCTCTAAAACCTTCAAATCAGGCTAGAAATCTAGGGGTAATAATGGACTCAGACTTGAACTTTAACAGCCACATCAAATCAATAACATCTGCAGCTTTTTACCATCTAAAAAACATTGCAAAAATCAAAGGTATACTGTCAAAGCCAGACTTAGAGAGACTTATCCATGCATTTGTCTCCAGTAGGTTAGACTACTGTAACGGCCTGCTCACTGGCCTCTCCAAACGAGCCTTAACACAGCTGCAGTACATCCAGAATGCTGCTGCTCGGGTCCTGACTAGAACCAGGAAGTATGAGCACATAAGTCCTGTGCTCAGGTCTCTGCACTGGCTTCCTGTAGCTCAAAGAATAGACTTTAAAGCAGCTCTGCTTGTGTATAAGTCTCTCCATGGCCTAAGTCCAAAGTATATCTCCGACATGTTAGTGCCATATGAACCATCTCGCAATTTGAGGACTTCAGGGATCGGCCTCCTGCTGGTGCCCAGAGTCAGGACTAAACATGGGGAATCAGCGTTTAAATTTTATGCAGCTAAAACTTGGAACAGTCTTCCTGAAGATGTGAGACAGGCCTCTACTTTGACAATGTTTAAATCCAGACTCAAAACAGTTCTGTTTAGCTGTGCATATGACTGACAGGTTTTTATTCTGCACTCTTCTCTTTTAATATTGATTTTATGATGATTATTTGTGATTATTTATGTTTGATTTGTGTGATTTTAATGTCTTTCTTATTCTGTAAAGCACTTTGAATTACCTTGTGTACGAATTGTGCTATACAAATAAACTTGCCTTGCCTTGCCTTGCCTTGCCTATAGAAATAAAGTTTTGATTGATATTATCATAAGAGCAAAAAAAAAGTCTTGAGAAGGCTAACAGCTATAACTCTTGTTGGTTAGCTTTATTAAAACTCTGTTGAAGATTTTACTTTGGGTGACATCACAATCCTGACTTTCCAACATCTTATCTCAGAATCCTGCATTCCCGAGGACCATGAAAATCCAGCACAAGTTACATTTCAGATCTGTGGAGAGGCCCAACGCGACTCAAAGAAGACTTTTTTTTTTTTTTTTTTCTTGCAATAAAAACATCTGTTATTTGAATGTTCCAAAATAAGTTTAATATCTTACTGTGGAACATTCCAGGGCAAAGACATCTCCATGGTGACAAGCATTTGGTAGACCCCTTATGTGCCGTTGGAGCAGATTAGATTGGTCACCTCAATCTACCAATCACCTGTCGGTTAAAAACGCACACTTTGGTTTATTGAATGTTTGTTACAGATGCCAACAGATTCACACCACATCAAATTTAAGAGAATATGATAGGCTAGACTACTTTTGCAATAAAACACCATTAACATCATTACATTTAAGCACTAAAAATCTTGCCTAGTTTTGCCTAGTTCTTTAACTTCTCTAAGTCCTGGTTCAGACATGGTTTAATCCTGTTTTATTCCCGGTTTAGTCCTAGTTCAGTCCTGGTTTAGTCCTGATTTAACCTTGGTTTGTCCTGGCCCAGTCCTGGTTCAGTCCTGGTTCAGTTTATAATTTGACTTCCTGGTTGTATATGGGCAGTAGGTGTGACATATATAACTGTTACCTAGCAATTATAATGTAAACAGGGGACAAAACTGACCAAAATTACACAATAGTTATGATTAGACCAATACAAATACGTGATAACACCTTTATTGAGTTAAATCAATATTTTACCAGTCAGAAAAATATCTTCCTTTTGCTTAAAGTGTCTCTGCATTTTGGATGGAGTTTTCTGTATTGATAATATTGGCAGATGGATTCTGTGGAGAGCTCAGTTCTACTTCCTGTATTTTTGAACTTTTCTTCTGATGTAGGCTACAGTTATGATAAATATTTAGCACAGGTTCTATCCACCAAACAGTGTCAAAATCAGACAAAAAATGAAACCCTGTCATATGAAGTTTAAACACTAGTCATACTCTCCACAGCATGTTTGAGTCCTTATCACTCCTCCTCCTCCTCCTCTTCCTCCTCTCCTACTTTGGGCCGCACCAGTCTGAATCTTCTGGAAGGGTCAGGGACAAACCATTTCTCCCACAGGTCAGAGTGGACCGCAGGGTATGTCCACGGTTTGAATGGGCCATTCCAGTGCAGAAGCTGCGCCCCCTGTAGGTAGCTCTCTGCATAGTATGCGTCAGGACTGAAGCCTGGAAACACAAACGCAAATCCAAATAGCTTCAGTGGGTTTTGTCCTGTTCTAGTCTAGGTTTAGTCCAGATCTAGTGCAGGCTTAGTCCTGGTTTAGTCCATGTTTAGTTCAAGTTTAGTGCTGGTTTAGAGCAGGTTTAGCCCAGGTTTAGTCCAGGTTTAGTCCAGGTTTGGTCCAGGTATAGTCCAGGTCTTACCCAGATGTCGTACATGCCACATTGGGTCCACTTTTGTGAATCTCTCATGGAACACGATGAGCATGGGAGGAGTGGCAACACCCCCCACAAGAGCGCTGCTGTACAGGTCATGTCTGAACACAACAGAGCACTGTCAGATTAATATAGTAAACATTTAGGACACATTTATATAAAAACTGCTTAAAGAGAGGGTATTTTACTTGTATGGGGTATTAAAGAGGGGATATTTTACTTCTACAGGGTATTAACCCCCCTGTAACATATAATATATTTAAATCATCATGTTACCTTTTGTTGTGTTGAAAATACTGTATTCGCCCAAAACAACATAAACATTTTCACTTTAATATTTTAAGCTCAGAGTTACCCCCTACCTTTCCTCTTCAGAGTGCCATCACAACACAATCAGCTGCATCCCGCTAATGAAACTACTGCACATTAGGTTTGTTAATTGCTGTGTACATTTTTCTATCTTGTTTTTGTATATTTTTGGAGAATTGTCATGTGGGAGCATGGGTGAATTAAGCTTATGGGCGGAGCCTTGTACTGGCCTCTTACTGCTAACCATAAGGAGGGTTTGAACAGGGCTGAGGAGAGATTGCTAGATTACGCAAACATACATGGATGAAATCTAAACACTTTAGACATGTTTTTGATGAGGGAACAATGTTATAATATGGTAGAAAGCTCCAAAAATCAAAATTTGCATAATACCCCCTCTTTAAGGGAACTGCATCTAGCCAGCCATCTTACATTAAAAAAAGTATTACAATCCCACCTGAGCCTGTGTGCCCAGAGCCTTTACAGATAGAGGACACATACAAGTGTGTCTTATTCTCAGTATATGGACAGGCCTTATGTGAAAGCTCAGCTTTAGTTCAGGTGTGATCCAGGTTTGGTGCTGGTTGAGTCCTGGTTCAGTCACAGTTCAGTCCCGGTTCAGTCCTGGTTCAGTCCTGGTTCAGTCCTGGTTCAGTACCTGTAGTTCTCTTCCATCCATCTCTCCAGTTCTTTGGTGATTCTCTGTCTCCTCCACTCGTCGACATCAGCCACAAACACTCCGGGGTTGAAGCTGCAGTGGTTTGGGTCGATGCCCAGATCTCTCACCTCCTGTTTTCTGTAGTCCAGGAAGCCCATGTAGGTTGTCTGGAAAGGAAACACAGAGACAGACTTTTTTTTTATATTATCAGGGTTCACATTAGCTACGTGCTACGTGCCATTTACTCAGAGAATCTCACACTGCCTTTTTCACTGTATAAATGGGTAAAGAGAGTAAAAAGTACGAACATTTGAAAAAGACTACAGTAAAAAGTTAAATGACAGTCTATATGCTTTCAAAATGCCTTTCAAAAAACATAAAATAAGCAGATTTTACAAAAAGTATAAACTTTAAAAAACATGAAGGCATGTTTTGAATACAACCTAATGACAACATGCAGTGCAACCAAGACTTTAGTGATTTTTTTTTTAGGTTCAAGTTATACGAGATGGGCCTTTAAAGGTACACTATGTCACTTTTCTATCTCCATGGAGACAAGCAGGTGACACCACCAAACCAAGGTTTTTTAGCAGTTAAAACTGAAACGACCATTCTCTGTAACATTCCAGGCAAAGTAGTAACATCTCCAAGAAGACAAGCAAGTGGTGGACCCTCCACCACAGTGGACCTTTAAAATTAAAATGTCTGTATGTTTTACCTGCATGCCCATGTTACGGATCCTCTAGCTGAAAAGTTCCACAGTGTACCTTTAACTTTATGATGATAATATATAGTACCTGCATGCCGATGCTGCGGACTCTCTCATGGGAGTAGGGCAGGTCACAGTCTGAGGCAAAGGCTGCAGCGTGTCCAGGTTTAAGTTTCACACTGAACAAACCTCTAATGTCTCCTGGAAACAGCAGATAACAGATCTGTGTGAGGAGCAAGTGAGCGACTCAACTAGGCTTCACCATTTTATGGGCAAATGCAATTGTGAATCGATTTACAATTGAAGTTTAAATAGTAGGATTCTGTTCAGAGTGCATAAAACAATTCCAAGAGGATTAAGATTTTAAACCAATCCAAGAATCCCATGTGTTTCAGATTGTGTTTGTAGCGGTCTAAACTACAGCTACAACAAGATTGTTCCATAAAAGAACAATACTGTAAACATTACTGCAGCCTTTGTGATTTGATAATTGTGCCAAGTCAAACTGTGATTTTGATTTGATTGAGATTGATCTTGCAGCCTAATATTACAAAGCTTCACCCACAATATCAAATGTTGAACAGTTTCACTAAAGATTATTTGGATATGGTGCTGTATATAATTGTTGGCTGAGTAAAGAGGAGATCCATCCTCTTTCAGTAATACATTGTGTGTGACTTTTTGAGTAATATATTGTACAGTGTAACAGTACTCTTACTTGAGTAAATGTTGTGGCTCCTTTCCCCACTGTGAGTAAATCTACAAGTGACTTGAGCTTTATGTTGACAAGATGAAATGATTTGAACATTTGTGTTTCTCGTGTTTCATATTTTGTCACATTCACCAAAATTATAAATTGGATGGTATGCCCCGGCAGTTACTCTTTAAGTTACTCTCACTTAAGTAGTACTTTTCACAAATACTTTTTTTTTTTTACTCTTGAGTTATTTCTTGGACCACTAGCCTACTTTGTACTTCTAATACTATTTTGAAGTAATTGTACTCTTACTGAACAATATTTCTGGATATTCTACACCTCTGTATATGATATTACATGATTGGCAAATCATGTGTGAACATCAAATACTTCTAAGCGTTAATACCTTGAACAATGACGTCGTCGTCCACATAGATAAGTCTTTTGTGGTGGATGTCCAGCAGGGGAAGGTAGAAGCGCACAAAGTTTAACTAAAAAACAGGTAATATGTTATAATCATGTGTAAACTTGGGTTGTTTTAACACTGCCACTAGTTTGGTCGACGTTCGTTCCGAGAGCGGTGCGTTTGGGCCGCTGTGAACGTGAAGGTCTCATTCAGGAGCGCAGTCCAAGAGCGCTGAAAACAGGAGGTCTCACTCTCTGGAGCGGCTCCACTCTGGAGCGGGGTCTGCTTGTGTGTTATTGTCTCTGTTGTCATCAGTGCGCACATGTGAAATAAAACCAGAGAAGCGAGCGTCTGCGCGCGTTTTCACGGAGCTCTGTCCGCTTGAGGCGCTGTGTCACATAAATAAGTTCGGTGATGAGCTGATGGACTCTCACGTGGCTCATGGTGCGTGTTTAAGGTGAATGATGTGTGATGTATGTGAACAAAACCGACCCAAAAGTAAACTAAACTAAACTAAACTAAACTAGTGCACTCTGGGGTCGGTCCACAGAGCGCACTCAAATGTGTGAAAACCACCTTATGACATATGACATGGTATATGTGTTTCTGATTCTGAGTCTCTGGTGGATAGTCCCTGTGCTAAATATTTATCATAGGTTTACATCAGTTAAGCTTATGCAGGAGAGTTGAAAGAAAAGTAGAAACAGTAGCGCTGAGTTCCAAAATGTAGAATCCCTCTGGCTATGTCATCAACCCAGAAAAAATGACACAATATATATTATAAACTACACCAAAATTCAAAAGTAAAATATGTAATGATAGTCACAGTTCTGCTGTTGTTTGTGTTTCAGCCTGCTCCTTCTTTTGCTTCCTCCCTGTTTTTTCAGCTCTCACTTGTTCTCTTATCATCCCAGGGTTGTCTGTATATATAACATATACAGACCTCTGCATTCAGCCTTTGTTAGATTGTTGAGCAGTACAAGACACACTCAAGCGCTGTATTTGAACAAATCTATTTTTTGCATATTCTGGATTCTGACTGTATTTATCCCTGTTTATGGGACCTGTTTTTGAGTTTATTCCCAGCATGTTTTCTGATTGCAAATCCCCACAGTGGAAGAGATTTAAGTTGATATTAACAAAAATATTTGTTCCTAAGTTGTTTATTGCCTGATTAGTCATGTTCAAGAATGACCTGTTTGAAGGACACTTTCTGTTGAACTTATGTTTGACTGTATTCTTTGTGTTGCATTTGAGTCCAGTTTACCTGTGTGATAATGTTTTACTGAAATCTGCACTGATCTTTGACCCCAGTCCTGATCTGTCACCCCTTTCCGGTCGGCAGAATCTCACCGGGTGTAGCAGCTCCGGTCGGGCTGAGTCTGGCTTCACTTTCCCTTTGAGTACCATGGGGTTAAACTCCAGGATCTTATAATTGATGTGTCTCAATTTACTCTTCTCTATGTAATGTCTGTGGAGAGAGAACACAGGTATGAGATCCAATAAACCAGCACAGATTTCACTTTGTCAAATAAGGTTTATTTTAAACCACAGACTGTATAAAGAAGTGGACTGTGAGTGTGACGTCACCCATAGGGTTCGGCTCCAGCCAAATGAAGCTCATTGATGCTAGCAGTTATGGGGCGAATTTGGAGCAGAGTTCCATATTTGGAATTCCGACCGTGAGTATCATAGCAACCAAAGAGCCAATCTGGAGAAAAGCTGTTGAAGGTTACGCCCCTTCCTGCTCACACCACTGGTTTAGCAAGGGGCAGGCGTTTAGCAACGCTGTCAATCAAACCTGTTGTTAATGCTAGCGTGAGCAACCTCAGGGAAACAAGGCGCCTGATTTGTCTGTTATTAATGTTTAGATCTTGATTTATGGACACAAAAGCGAAATAAAAACACCAGGATCATGTAAAGTGGGTTAATACAAATATTTCAAGACCAAAATGGTGAGCTTGACAGCAGCACTTACAGGGAGATGGTTTTACATGGTTTTCCAATGTAAAGTGGGTGTCATTTGGAGTCAATGGAGCCAAACTGTGCCCATGCTCATTCCCTAGTTGGAACATGGCAGCTAATGGGTTAGCTATGTCCTAATATAAATACAGTCTATGATTTAAACAGTAAATATTGTGTAAAGTCCACTTTTTTCAAACCTTTGACATGTTATTTTTAATACTTAAAGCTGTATTTTGATTGATTCATGCATGTTTGAGTAATCCTGCCATTGTCCTTCATTTGAGGTTTGTGCGCTCTGAAAATTCACCTACGCCCTATCCCCGTCCACCACACTGTCCTTCAGTGCTTTAGGGCCACCTAAAAAAATGTTATTGTTACTGTGCACCAAACAGAGTGAAGAATTAAATAAGGCTAAAAGCAATAGCTTCTTGTAGCAAGAAATACATTTAGTGACTAAAGCAAATTAGTCCAGTACAGGTGTGTGGATTTTAAAAACAGGCACCACCTCATGACATCATCTGGTGGGACTGCTTAAAATACACCTCTAATCTAATGATGAGGAAAAGTTAAGATCTTGAGGGGATTTTGACTAATATTCTTTTCATATTGATATTTTGCAGTGGCATCACACTGGGGGATTCTGCATGTATGTCTATGGTGCAATGTTCAGCAGTTACCATGGTGATACAATGCACATATTAGCAAACATTGCCTGAAGTTTTAAGATCTAAACTTTAAGAAAAAACACCAAATAGATTTAAACAGCACATTTTCAGGAGTCTGTAATCAATATGACCGTTCACGATCCTGTTCAGGAGTTTGATTTTCAACGATGAGAGTTCTGGTCAGATTGTGTTAAAACAAAGCTCAGATTAAAGGTCTAACTTGAGTAATAGAGCTTCTGACTGAAACTGGAACAAACACATGCTTTAACTGAATCTCTCCCAAAATCTGTACCGTGTGAGTTTGACAGCGTCGTGCAAAGTGACAATGTAGAAGAATACGTCAGCATCTGTGTTGCTATGGATGCTGTTGATGGTTGCCATGGCAGCGCCCAGCCTCTCCTCCGCAGCGCAGAGGAGCACTGGGATCACTGCGTCGGGACGGAGAGCAAGGTCATGGCTCCTGCGAGGACCTGAGGATGAAAGGGATCAACAAATAGTTGAGGGGAGGGTGGGAAGAGAGGCAGGGTCTAGAGGACTAAAGAGGAGAGTGAGGGGAGAGGAAGGCCCGACTCTGGAGGACTAAAGGGGAGAGTGAGGGAGAGGAGGGGATAGGTCTGGAGGATTAAAGAGGAGAGTGAGGGGGGAGGAAGGCCCGACTCTGGAGGACTAAAGGGGAGAGTGAGGGAGAGGAGGGGATAGGTCTGGAGGATTAAAGAGGAGAGTGAGGGGAGAGGAAGGCCCGACTCTGGAGGACTAAAGGGGAGAGTGAGAGGGAGGAGGGGGCGGCGTCTGGAGTTAAAAGGAACAGTGTGATTGGTCTAATAGGTATCCACACTTTAAAGTAGTCACTAACCCTGAATCATTCTTAATAAACGATTTGTTAATTTTGAATTAAGTTGCACATTATAAAGTGATACTCACCACAGATTAGTTTTAAAGCTACACTATGTAACCTGTAACTGTTGGAGGATGTGCTGCCTGCTTGTCTCCATGGAGATGTTATTTCTTTAACTAGAATATTCCATTATATGGCATTAAACATATTTTTCCTGCACAGGTGTTTTTATTGCCTTAGAAAACATACATTTTTACTGAGGGGACTCACCTCTCCACAAATCTGACCTGTTACTTGTAACTTGGGTTGATTGTCTCCATGAAGAATGGGTAAAAGTCCTCAAAATGGGAGTACCTGTGTGTGTATGAATGGAGTTTCCTCTGAGCAGAGCCGAGTGCAGCAAGAGACACAGTAGCAGCAATAATACTGCCACCAGCAGCCTGTTTACTGAACAACAACATGGAGTCAATACAACCTGTACAACAAGAAATGGATACAATAAGCCTATTAAAGTGTGTATAACATGTTTCCCTACTAAAAATACTGTAAATATTTGTGGGCTGTAAAACAGAATCCCTCTGCCTTTGTCATCAATTGGAGATGTAGACAGACTAATAATAAAGTGTGACTCAAACATGTGTGAATACAATAAAACACAACTCCAGATATGTTTTTGAGGAGGAAACAACATTATAACATGGCTTAAAGCTCACAAGAGTCAATTTTGTGTAATATAGGACCTTACAAACATCCCCACTACTTGAACATTAGAGTGAGTGTAGTTTTCAGATGAACTGCAAAATTGGCCATAGTCTCAGCTCTTAAATCAGGTGGGAGAGTTTATTAGATTGTAAATTCTTGACATTTGACCCCCTGATCTCACGGTGACAAAATGTTTTCCTCACCAGCCCCTCCCTCCTTCTCCAGAACAGATCTGCTCCTCGTGTATCACTAATACATGGTCCATACACAATGACAATTACACAATGATAATTACACAATTCATGTTTTAGAATGTGATTATGCCATAATCTCATAATGAAGGGCAGGGGTCTGTTTAAGTCTATGGGAGATTCCTTGAAAGAAATCACCAAACTTATGTCCACAAATGTTTCACCATACCATTATTTGTCTTAAAGTCCTTTCAACTGACAACAATAACATTTTTGGGGTCACTTTATAAAGCCTAATGTTAAAGCAGACATGTTGTGCTTGTGTGCTCTATAGTTATAATCTATGACACGTGTTGGTTATTATGTTATAAATTACACATTTTAAATCGCAATATTTATCTAAGCCGACTTAACAAAAGAAACAAGCCTTAGACCAATGGGAGCAGATGTTGCCGTCAGTGTCATCCTAACAAAGCGCCGCATGCTGTTGGCCTCTCCAATAGAGCTACAGATAGCTACACATCACACTAGATCAAAATGACTACGCGACACTGCCAAACAAGTATCACCAATTAAGAAAATAAACTGGAGAAGGAAGTGCGTATGTCACAGTCAGCGCGTACCGTTGACTGTGACATACGCACATTAAAGATTACTCAAACATGAATCACTCTAAATACAACTTGAGAGGATCAATGAGAAGAAATGACTAAAACATGGTTAAAAACTCTGAAAAGTACAGTTTGCAGAATAGGTCTGATTTAAAAAAGGATTTCTTTTTTGTTAATAAAAGATAGATGATAAACTGTGTGGCAAAGTCAGTGTGGGATGCAACTGGGGTTAATTTTAGGGCCTGCAGTCTTTAATTACAGTAGATACATTACAGGACACGGCTGTACATCTTATGGTGTGCTGCTGAAAATAAGATTTGAATTTTTAAAAAAATTTTATGTACACTACCGGTTAAAATTAAGTAAATTTTAGAGTTTAAAATGTTCACCTTCTTCTTGGCCTAAAACAAACCAAAATATGTACCCACGTATAAATAATATGAATAAATGAGTGAGTGTTGAATATGTATAATTACACAGTTGTATTTATATAGATTTATCATGTTTTTTATATATTGTGGATTATATTTTGTATTATGTGTCAGTGTAGAAAAAGAGTTGAAATTTTGCATTTGCTATACTCTGTATGCATCACATCAGCTTCAATCTTTGTTTTGTAACTATGCCTGATTGCTTTGTCCATGCAAAATAAATAAATAAATAAATAAATAACTTTAACCAGGGAAATATCTGCCTTCTGGTTTTCCCAAAAAGCATATTTCAGATTTTACACCAAGATTAAACAGCACATGCTGTGACTACCAGAATATGTGTGAATTTAATATTTTTAGGTACAACTGAATGGTGAAAATGAGTTAAACTTGTCCATACTCACTTTTCCTCAGCAGAGCCATCTCTCATGTCCACTTCTACATCTGTAAAGAGACACACCATTAACAATATCTGACAGTTTAATAGCTCTGAATGGTCCATGCTGCAGACACACACATCAAACATGTGGTACACTTTATTTTTCAATATCCTTTTACTCTTCTTCCACTGGACCAAGGGAGAGATTTGATATGGTTTTATTTTAGGATTCCTTTAGCAGCTTTTAAGGAGGTATCTCTTACAATGCAACTAACATAGTAACTGTCATTTCAAGGCTTTTTGAGCACTTAAAACACAAAAATAAATGCTTGCTAGAAATAGAGACTAATGGGCTGATATTAGCACTTTTTAACACACCAGCTATTAGCCTTAAATCTCAAGCAGAGGCTGATATTTTGTTTGGCCCAACCAGCTGCCTACATGCATACAAACCAATCAAAGGTTTGGATGCACTCGGTGTTTTCTTTCTTTCTACATATTATATATTTTATTTTACATTCACAGTCCCTCACAGTGTCCACTCTTTGCTTTGTGGACAGCTCCAAACTACCGGCCTTCTCTCAAAAAAACAGTGATCAAAGCACAGGGTAAAAGCTACTTTTTAAAATAAAAAATCTGAAACAAGTTTGGAGTTATTCTGACTTAATGATTTGCTTACTACATTCCACATGTGTCATTCATAGTTTTGTTGCTTCAGTGACAAATAAAGAAGAAAAAAAAAGAAAAAGTGTCAAAACATTTAACGTGTATGGATAAAGCTTTATTTCAATACTTGAGTCCAGAAGGGTGTGCAGAAATCTCAGTACACTACTGTATAAAAAGTGGATTGGCCATCACTGCCTGTTAGAAGAGAACAGCCCTGTGTGAATGCACATACACCAAAACTGAGAGGGGAAAGAGGCTTTTAGCTGTTTTGCTTCACAAAAATGCCCTCCAATGCATTGGTGACACAAACGCTATTTAATTATCTGCTAACAAACTTTTATACACATACCTGCACCTGCTTTTAATTCATTAATATGGACTTGTTTATTTGTTGTTGTTTTTTTTGTCTGTTTCCATTGTATTTTAGACAGGGTGTCCATGAAAAAGAGAGCCCAAATCCACTCATTGGTTTCCCCTGTATAAATAAAGATAAATAAAATTACAGTGACTCAGTCCAGTCAGTACAGGCTGCAGTAGTAGTAGTAGTAGTAGTAGTAGTAGTAGTAGTAGTAGTAGTAGTAGTAGTAGTAGTAGTAGTAGTAGTAGTAGTAGTAGTGTGGTAGTATATCTTGTGTACCATGACAGTGCACTTCCTCTCAGTTTAGCTTCAGTGTTGAGTGGAGCAGATGTTTGCCTTGTGTTTGTCACTCTGCTCCTCTTTTCTAAACATCTGGAAACATTTAGCTTCAGAGTCTGAGCCACAAACCAATAATGTCCAGCACAGAATCACCGGGTCTAAACACTGCAAATCAGAGCTAAAGACTTACATCACTGTATAAAGGTCGTCTGATGTAACAGGCCTACACCAGTGTTTGAACATGTTTCGGGTTGAGCTAGTTGTAGAACTGTAGTCTTTTAGTTGTTAAGTCAATCAATAGGATGATGGCGTCTTAGTCGACCCAATTTTTTGTTACTTTCTTAGGATTATAGGAATTTGAATTTATCTAGAGTTTTCAAAGGGGCTGAACAGCTGAATCTTCCTTTGAACATGTATACTTTTTGGACAAGATTCTAAAACTTTGGGACTTAGACTTAAACAAACTTTATGGATACACTGGGACATGATTTGAACAAAGAAGCTCACACATCACAATATAACATAATAACAAAAAGCAATATCTATGCCAGTTTTTGGTTGACAAGAATGTTTAAATATACAATAGAGCCTTAGTAGTTTCCTCCTGTAAAACAGACCTGGAGTTATGCTTTGTTTCAAGCGTGTTTGAGTAAGTCTGTCTGAATAAGTGCTCCTCTGATTTTTAGAGTTTGACAATATATATCATTGCAAAAGTCAAAGAATTTTTAGGATTTTTTTTCACTATCATATCAAAATATTTGTCAGATATTGACAAATTAATCAGTATTTAGCTCCAATATTTTGTGTTGTGCTGACCCAGTTTGAGTGTGCCACTTGTGTCCGTTTGTGTACAGTGCACTAGATTTACACAACTTCAATAGAAGAGGCATGAGACTTTACAATTAGCATTAAAAATACAAAAAAATATGATATAATGTCTCAAATAAATCCATGAGTTTTAATGCTCTCTGGAAACCAATTAAACTTTGACTTAAAGACATTTTCTGACCCAGAATGAACAACTTGAATACAAATATTAGAGCTAAATTAACTTCTTTACAATTGCTTGGCTTTGTGACTGAAACAAAGCCAACACAAAGGTAACATAAAGTGTTTTGAAACATCTAAATAATGCATGGAGGCCTTTAATTAATGACATCAACGGTAAAACAATCATTCAAGCTGCTTGCCAGATAAGCTCAAGAATCTAAACAGACATTTGTGATTATGACCAAAGCATGTATAAAGAAGTGGACTGAGTGTGACATCAGCTCTAGTCAAATGAAGCTCATCCAGTCCGGCAGTTATTGGGACGAATTTGGAGCCCAGTTCTCTATTTGGAATTCCGACTGCGAGTTTCATAGCAACCTTTAGTAGGCGGAGGGCGCTGTCAATCAAACCTGGAGCCTGATTTGGCTGTTATTGATGTTCATTTCTTAGTTTACGGACATAATGATGAAATAAAAATACCAGGATCATGTAGAGTGGGTTAATATGAACATCTTAAAACCAAAATGACAAGCCTGACACCAGCAGTTACAGAGAGAGGAGCTATAGTTTTTCAATAGAAAGTGAATTGGACTCGATGGAGCTGGAAGCGCCCATGAACAGTTCCTATTTAGAACGAGGCGGCTAGCAAGTTAGCTATTTACAGTCTATTGATAAGGTAAAATGTTAAGAACACCAGTTTTGTACTTTATCAGTATAATATCAGTATCTGTCATGATGCCTGTTTTTCTTGTCCTCCTGTGCTGTGTTCCCCCCTCCCTCACCTGCCTGTCTCCGGAGCTGGGCGGAGTCCTGCTCCTCCTGTGCGCACCTGCAGCCCATCTACGCAATCAACACCACCTGCTGTGGATAAGAGGAGCGAGGACCAGACACTCGGGGCCGGAGCGTCCGCGTGTCACACGTGAATATTTCTGCTCGACTCTGTACCTTAGTACTTTTTATGAAACCCATGTCTGATTGGAATTTTGGCTTTTCTACAGACCTCCGCCTGAGACCCAGCTCTGGACCTCCCTGCACCTGCACGTCTACCTCGGTATGGTCTCACGTAACCCACGCCTTGCACGTATGTCTTCTCCTGTTCACGGATCCGCACCCACGCTCCCCAGCTTCTCTGCATCTAAGAACTGAATCTGTCCACAAACTGCGCTGTGAAGCACCCTCGTTCCCCGGTCTTGTGGATTATTGAACTGTGATTATTGTTTACCCACGTTTTGTGAATAAAGACATTGTTTAACCCTTCGAGAGTCGCGCACTTTTGGTCCCTCCGTCTTGCTGGTTATGACAGTATCAATACAATATCTGCAACATTACAACTTAACACATGTAGATTAAACTGGTTAGTGACACTTTAGCTTAGGAACCACATATTAGTCGCTAACTGATATACTACTTAGCAGTTATTCAGATAATAATTAATGAAACACGTAATCACAGGCAAAGGGGCCTTGTTTTTCTGAGGTTGCTCCTGCTAGTATTAACAACAGGTTTGATTGACAGTGTTGCAAAGCGCCTGCTCCCTGCTAAACCAGCAGTGTGACCAGAAATGTTACCTTCAACAGCCTCGCTCTTGGATTGGCGCATTGATTGGCTCACTGATTACTAAGATACTTGTGGTCAGAATTCTAAATATGGAAATCAGCTCCAAATTCACCACTATAACTGTGAGCATTTGTTGGCTTCATTTGACTGAAGTCAAACACTGTAGGTGACATCCCGCTCACTTGGGCCACTTCTTTGTTGCTATCTGACTGCTAATCGGTATGCTAGTTAGTTAATTAGTATTTATAAAACACTTATTAATGTTGAGATTAAGATTATAGTGCGTGTACTAAATCTTAGCTAGTAATGCTAATGAACACTAATAGAGCTCAACATTGACAGCCTGCTCTGTTTTCGAAAGTATATTTTCCTTTAATTTTTCCCATAGACTTTTGGAAAAATTCAAATTTTAAGAGTTCAAAGACATTGCAAAGGCTAACCAGCTAACGTGCTAACTAATATCCATAATGTGATTGTTTTAAGCCCAAAAAGCACATTTAAAACTAAATATTTTCTGAAATGTTTTAACAGCTATGTGGTTTATAAAATTTCAGAAACAGATTTTAAATAAAATTATAGGTCTTGTGGTCATTAGTTATGACTAGCTGATTATCCCAGAACAAGTCTTCAAACTTTTATTTATTTTTTAAATGTATTTATTTTAAATGTATTTTTTCCAGAAGGTTTATGAGAATTAATGAATATGAAAATCAGTTCCAGAACCGTGGGGTGGACAGTCACTGCTGAGCTCCATCAGAAGTATTAAGGAAATTATAGTTAATGACTGAATAGTTGTAAAATATACCAAAAAAAAAACATGAATAAATACTTTAGAAATACTAACACAGATGTAATTAAGCACTTATTATGCATTTTATTAGCCATTCTGATGTGGTTGGAGATTAGTTTCACATGCAGAGCCTTCTAGTACATAGAGTCCATTCTCCTATAGCACATGTAGAAAGGGGGCGTGTCTCTAATAACCAGCACTGATACAAATTCAAACACAGGAAAAAGTTACAGAGTGGAGCTTTAACTCCATATTGTACTCACCAGTCCAAAGTGTATGGGTCATCTCAAAGTGTCGTGTGGTTTTTGGACTCCATGATGTGTGCTCGAACCTAAGTCTACAAACCTAAAGCAGCAGAAGACGACTTCCTCCTCCTCTCCCTCTCTTTACTCTCGCTCCTCTGATCTCACTCCCCTCCCACTTTACCTTCTCTCCTCCTCTGATCCCTCTCTCCCCTTTCACTTTACATTCTCTCTTTTCTTCTCCCTCTTTTTACTCTCTCCCTCCTCTTATCTCTCTCTTCTCCCACTTGATATTTTCTCTCCTCTTTCTCTTCTCCTTCCTTTCACTCACCTCTTTCTTCTTGCTCCTCACTTTTGTCCCTCTTTCTCTTTACTGTACTCTCCCTCTCTTCCTCTTTACTGTACTCTCCCTCGTCATGTGTGTCCTCCCTCTCGCTTTAGCAATCCCCTCTCTCTTTCTCTGTTCCTTGTATCCCTCACTCCCCTTCCCCCCTGTTTAGCCAACCCCTTTTCCTCTCGACCCCTCTTTTATGTCTCTTTCTTTCTCCTGTTTCCCATTCCCTCTCCTCCTCTCTGTCTCCTCACTCTCTTCTCTCTCCTCTCTCTCTTCTATCCCCCTTCTCTTTCTCCTCCCCCTCTCTCTTCTCTTTTTCCCCCTTTCTCCCTCCTTCTCCCTCTATCCCTGTCTTTTGTGCCTCTCTATTACGCCTCTTTCTGTCTTCTCCTTCTTTTCTCTCTTCTTTCTCCTCCATCTCATCTCTCTCCTGCCTCTCTTCTCTTTCCCCTCTTCTGTCTCTCTTTCCTCCCTCTCATCTCTCACCCCTCTCTTCTTTTTCTCCTTCTCTCTCTCTCTCCTCTTTCCCATCTCTTTCTCCTCCTGCTCTTCTCTCTCTCTCTTCTCTTTCTTCTCTCTCTCTCCTCCCTCTCCAGATGTGACCAGATGTGTTTAATGAGCACACGTTGTTCCAAACCACACACTGTGTAATATTAATGTAGCATGAATGCTTCAATAGAAAATGTGATAATGACATGACAGTTTTAGAACTTTTGCTTCAGGGCCACCGTACAAATCAGACAGAGCTGGTAGCCCACATAAAAAAATACTTGAGAAACTTTAAACATACTATTTATAAATACAAAACAGCCTACAGTGCAGTGCAGACAAAGATGGCCACATTGTATATATTTTTATTGTATATATAGTTTAAAAATGGTTAAAGTCCAGTATTACACAAAATGGTTTCTTGTAAGCTTTTTGCCATGTTAGAATGTTGTAACCTCATCAAAAACATACCTGGAGTTGTGTTTTGTTTCATTCACACATGTTTCAGTAACCCTTTATTATATGCTCTGTTCCACCTTGTGATGTCATGGGGCAGGTGTTTTCAAGTTAATAGCTCCTTTTACCTTTTGTTCAGTAGAGATTTGGAATTCCAGAGCTGAAATTATACAAATGATTCTAGTGAAGGTGCATGAAGTTTAAAAACATAGTGGAGCACTTCCTGTATTACCACATGACATCACAAGGTGGAACAGGGTGTTTCATTATGAGAGAAGAACTCAGCGTAATATAAGCAGGGTTTGTGTGTTAAACATGTGTGAATGAAACAAAACACAACTCCTGGTATGTCTGTGATAAAAGAAACAACAAACAGAAATCAGAGAATGGCGTAATATCGACACTTTAATATACCAGCGTTGGAGACTAATGTACAGTAGGCTACATGCAGATCAAACGTTGCAATATAATCTCTTACAAACATCATCTTAAGTATGCTAGTTTGTACATTACAGAATAGCTAATTTAATTTAGAGTAAATTACATTGGTTAATTCTACTAGGTCTACATTCTTTCGTAAAAACATAAAAATCATCCTCTGGGATCGGTCAAAGGGCGAAACTACGAATAAAACTACATTCCCCATGAGCGTCAAAAACAGTTGGACAACCCAAAATCTTCCCTTTGCCACATTCGTTAGGCGTAATGGCCTTAAATACAACTTCAATGTAAATACAACTTCAATTGTAAGTTATAATATCTTGACGTTAGGCAAGATATTATAACTGACAATTTCTTACGACGTTACAAAAATAAACGGGCTACAATGAATTGAAACTTTTTTTGCTGTGGATTGTCGACGCATGCTTAGTTTTTGGTTGGCCATCTTGACGTTGCGTCAAATGAAACCATACGTGAACACTCAGCTAAAAGCACGTTCTGCTTTACGCCCAGACGCTTTAAAACTGTCACGCATTAATTCCGCAAAATACATCACCGATTTTAACTTAAAAATGGACGAAATCGTGTTGAAATCACTGGTAAAGCTGACTCAAGAAGGAGATCTCGTTTCTTTGGATAAATATATGAACTCAATGGTCAGCGGATCGGTTCAGACCGATTTGAATAGATCCATGGTTCAGACTGTGATTAACAAACACTTCGGAAGATCTGGGGACACTTTGATGCATTACGCAGCGAGACACGGACATTTACACATCGTTAAATATCTTCATAAACTGGGACTGCACGTGGAAGTTTATAATAATGACTACAAGAGACCACTCCACGAAGCTGCGTCAATGGGCCACCTCGAATGCGTGACATATTTGCTTGAAAATGGAGCTAAAGTGAATAGTTTGAAGAAAGCGGACTGGTAATACAAATTTAATCAAAATCTAAACATGTAGCGCCTTCTGCTGGATATAAAAGCATACTGCTGAGCATCTAGCATTAGCTCCCTTCGATAGCTCAGTTGGTAGAGCGGAGGACTGTAGCGGTTATGCGGGAATCCTTAGGTCGCTGGTTCGAATCCGGCTCGAAGGAGCGTTCTTTTTACGTTGGAATGACCGAAGTAGTGTAATTTTATAATTTGTTCCACAATATTTATTGAGAAGAAGGGCAGGAGATGTAAATGTTTAGCTGTGAAACGAAACGTATGAAACAATGGTACGTGGGCTCCATCTTGTGGTCTATTAACTAACTACCGCTTAAAATACATTTTAATGTCTGGTTAATCAGACAAATGACAAAAAAATATTTGGGCTGTGTTTCACAAACCAAAGTAAAACTCAAAAATATTCCACGTTATTACAGAGGTATTAAACCTGATCAATCTGCAATCTGACAGTTACACAGCAAATTCCACCTTAGAATTCTGACCTGTCTCCAGCTCAAGTTAAACTATGAAGCTAAGTAACATCCTGCTCAGGTTCTGGAAGTCAGTTTTCCATTCATTGTTCCCATAGACTTTTCGGAAAATTCCAGATATTAAAGAGTTACACAAAATGTAAATGCACAAATGTTGAACAAACACAGTTTCTATTATTGACCCAAGAACTCACTGTATTACAACAAAAAATACATTTAAAAAATATTAAATTTAGTTGCCCCCATCTGAATGAAATATGATTGCCTATAGAAGGTTGTGATGTTATCGGAAACCCAAACAGCCTGTTCTGGAGTACATGTATAGACCAGATAACAATTATTTGATGACTATATTAGTTTAAGATTATTTCTATAATAGATTAGTTACAATTAGTCAATTGTTATAGCTTAGTTGTGAGTTGTGAGTTAACTGTGTGATCCTTTTTAGTACATTATAGTACATTTTCATATATGAAGATGCTGTTTATTACTTCTTACATAGTTGTTTTTGCATGAACTCATATGAGGTTGTGTAGTGCAGATTAGGTCAGATTCATATTCATACTAATCATAGAAATATAAAAAACATTTAGAGATTTTACCAATCCTTAGTGAGATGAAGTCCTGTCTGATCTCATGTCTTGTGCTGCAGGACCCCTCTAATGATGGCGTGCACCCGTAGAAACCTCTCTGTGATTGATCAGCTCCTAGCTCATGGGGCTGACCTGGGTCTGAAAAACAAAGACGGCTGGAGTGCGTTCCATGTGGCCACCAGAGAGGGCAGCGCTGAGGTGGTGCTGCTGCTGCTACAACACTCAGAGCAGGTGTGGAGGACAGAGAGCAAGACTGGACGCACACCACTGCACACGGCAGGTACAGTTTAATATGGTCACAAATTTAATCTGGCAAATTACATGGGATTCTTGGATTAGTTCATCAGAAAACTGTACACAGCAACTTGACAAACCTGGTGTGATGTGAATTTCATCAGAGGGATGCATGCTGGTTGTGTTGTGTTAGTGCTCTGAAGGGGGAGTAAGTTAGCACAGAGAGCAATGGGCGGGGTAAAAATGAAAGCAAAACTTATAAAACATATTAATAGGTTATTATGGGTGAATATAGCATTTTCAAAACAAAAGGTAACATAGTGATCTAAATATGTTGTGTGTTACAGTTAATACTCCATAGAAGTAAAATACCCCCTCTTTAATACCTTGTAGAAGTAAAATACCCACTCTTTAATAATCCATGGAATTAAAATATCCCCTCTTTAAATCGTGTTACAGATGTAGTATAATGTTCATCTGGGTAATGTGCCTTTCTTTACAGCTATGCACGGATGTGAAGAAGTGATCAAAATCTTGTTGGAAAGGTAAGAGGAAGTGGGTTAAAGGAGCTGTCTGTAAACTGCCTCTTACAGTTTAACTAAAGTACTATAATCCCATCTGAACCTGTGTGTCCCGAGCCTTAACCTGCAGATAGGGGACACATACACGTGTGTCTCATTCTCAGTATAAGAACAGACCTCATGTGAAAGCTCAGAACTTTCAAAATTCACTCACTGAGCTGCAGAGGCTGCACTAGCACTGATTCATGATTGGCTGCAGGCACTAGGGTCTAGGTCAGGGGTGGGCATACTTTTTGACACATGGGCCACAATAGGTTCTAAAATTTGACAGAGGGCTAGGACCAGGATCTATATATATGTATATATTACATTAGAGATTTGGCCTGTAACATGTGTAACATGTAGCAAAGCATGAATATGCAAGACTCATTGTACAAATTGTTTTCCAAATGTATTAATTAAATTAAGAACAAATTTATTACATTTCAGTTAAATAAACACAGCAGAAAAACTGGATCATGGATGGATCAGACATTGGGTTTAAACCAACTGGATTTCAGCATTGAAATTATAACATAAACAGTTTTTCCATCATGATTTTGTGATTAAGAATAAATCAGTATTAGAACTGTTATAAGTAAAAGTTATATTAGATTTGATATTAGATGTTTACCTCATATCTGGGGACACTGGTGAAGTTTATGGAATTTAAAATCAAACTCTTACAGAGTTTCATTAATTTAAAGTCACAGTATCTGTCATTATTTTAAATCCTCCCATGTTTGTTAGTTTTATATGTTCTTTGTTCCAGATGTGAGTACAGACCAGACCAGAGGGACAGCTGTGGGGTCACTCCGCTCATGGATGCACTGAGGAATGGACACCTCTCAGTGGCTAGACTACTTTTAGAGAAGCACCAGGTAGAACCAACTGCTTTACAAATATTGAAAACATATTGAAAACATGTCCTATTGATACTTTGCCGCTGATGTCATCAACATTCCCTGGTGGTGTGATGCTAACTGTAGGCACTGCTCTGTCTGAGAATTTGTTACTTAATCTAGACTTTAATCTGAGCTTTGTTTTAACACAATCTGTCTAGAAAGAACTGACTCAGCTGAACTACAACAGGTGTACTGATTTGTGCTGTTAAAGAAGTCCCTCTCAAATAGCATTACAGTCACAAATTAGCTAGCATTAGCCAACAGTTTTTCAGTTAGCCACTCAAATTTTTGTTGAAACTCAAACTCCTAAAGAGGACCATGAACGCACGTATTGACCACAGGCTCCTGAAAATGTGCTCTTTACATCCATTTTGTTTGTTTTTTTAAATTGAGTTTTCAGATTATTTTAAAACTTTTTTCACAGTGTTTGCTAAATAATGTGTGCACTGTGTCTGAATGTTAACTGCGGAACATTCCACCATTAGAGATACATGCAGAACATCCCCAGTGTGACGTCACGGTATCTGATGGTTGTGTTCACATGACATCACAACATTCTATTCTAGAATTGGTATATTTTAAACTGAGTTGCAGGACAATAGTAATTTTATAGAAAATTTTAGGCTGAAATATTCTTGAATCTATTGTAGCATTATAAATTGTTTGGAAGTAACATTTACCGCTAGATGGAATTGGGGCATTTGTTTAATCTTCCCAGAACAAGCAGGCTCTATGAGGAAAAAGTGAAGCAGCTATTCAGCAGCTATTCAGTGTACATCTATAAATTATTTTGTATGTGTTTCTTTTTTACTTGTTTCTTTATTTGTCAGGGACCATGTACAAATTCATTAATCCTACAAAAGAAAAGATAATTTGTACCAGATTTAGCTATTGTTGCTTTTCATCTGCAGTCCCTGTGCAGGTGAACACAAAAAATATACAAAAATACACATTCATTCAGTTCAGCATTAACATTAGCAGTAAAATATAATAAAATGTCCCCATGTCTAATACATCATGTTTCCTACAGTCCAAACAGATATTAAAAATCATAGTTTTTACAGTGAATACAGAACAGTACGAATTAACTAGACAGATGCCAACACAGGTGATGATCCAAATTGTACTAATTTCTAGTAAAATTAGTAGTTGTCTATAGACAATTTCAGACTGTCTGGAGCTGATTTCACTGTCTGACAGTTTTTAAAAAAAAGTCTGCTTCACTTTAGCCTGTTGTGAGTCAAAACTCTCATGTCAAGGGGCTTTTAAAAAAAATAGTGGCTAGATTAATTGATTACCAAAATCATATATTTGCAGCCATATTCTAAACTGTGCATCTGCCCCAAAATGAATGCATGTGGATATTAATAATTGGCTAAAGGGTTTGAGAGAGGTAGGAACGAGGTAGACAGACTTAAATGGAAATCAGACTGCTATTTGCACTTTTTATCGTATCGGCTATTGGCCATAAATCTCCCTGAAAGGTCGATATTTGGTTTGTGCTCATCAACTGCCTTAAAATATGTATAAAGCTTCATTTGAACCCTCAAGTCCAAAAAGGGTACCGCACAAAATCTCTTATCCAATTGAAACAGGGTTGTGGGTGAGTTTGTAATAAATTATTCTAACACTTTGTGGGAGATAATCTAAATTTGCCCAACATATCAGCCCAAAAAATATTGGCAGAGCGTATCGGCCATTGCTTTCTCACACAGTATTATACATCGGCCATGAAAAAACCCACATCAGTCGATCTTTAATTAGTTGTCTGAAAGCTCAGGGCTAATCAACCCTGACGTATGTAATAACCACAAGACCTATAATTTTATTTAAAATCTGGTTCTGAAACTTCAAAAACAGCAAAGTTATTGAAACATTAAACTGATTCTTGTATTTAAAATTTGCTTTTTGTGCTTAAAACAACCATGCTATGTATATTAGTTAGCACATAGCTGGTTATCCTCCGCGATGCTTTTGAACTCTCAATATTGAAAAGTCAAATCATTTGAAATTTACTTCCTGAATGAGAGTGGACTTTGAAGTGGGCGGGACTGTTGAGTTCCCTACTACTTCCTCCTTCTGTGATAATCAGGTACTGCAGCTTTAATTACTTTGAAACTGTAATTGTGGTGATTTTGTAATTACAACACAAACTCCAGTGTTTATTTGATTTGAATTGTTAAATAGTACTCATACTATTTTTTTCTTATATTGTATATTGTTCCTCTTTCCCATAGGCGTGTCCAACAGCAGTGGACAGACTGGGAGCTCAGCCTCTGCACCAGGTGGCAGTAACGGGAGAGAATGACGCTTTGAGATTTTTAGTGAAGGAGTTGAAAGTGAATGTAAATGAGAGCGCCACCAGCCTCCAGCTCATGCCATTACACTACGCTGCTAAGGTTGGTCCTCTCACAGTTTTAAATGCATCAACATTGATAAAAAAGACTGTATAGGTGCACAACACAACTTTGTTGATGGAAAGTCCACCACATGCTTGTCTCCATGGGGCTATCATTGCCTTGTCTGGAATATTCCGCATTATGGCATTAGCTGTCAAAAACATGCATTCTTACTGTGAGCTGGGTTGCCTCTCCGCAGACCTTGGTTTATTGGCGCTTCCTGCTTGTCTCTATGGAGGTAGATAAGTGTAATGTCATACTGTGTAGCATTCCAGACAAAGCAAAAACATCTTCATGGAGACAAGCAAGTGGCGGACCCTTATCAGAAAATTTACATATTGCAGCTTTAGGATAAAAATAGATTTACGAGTCTCTGTTTACGCTGAACTTTAAAACAAGTATTAGTATTGATCCTAAAAAGCATAGACTGTATAGAGTAAAATACTTTAAAACAAGTATTAGTATTGATCCTAAAAAGCATAGACTGTGACGTTACCCATAGCGTTCGGGTCCAGCCAAATGAAGCTCATCAAAGCTAGCAGTTTTACAGGCAAATTTAGAATTCCGACCGTGAGTATCATAGCAATCATAGAGCCAATCCAGAGTGAGGCTTCCTGCTAAACCAGCCCAGACCGCTGGTTTAGCAGGAAGCTGGTGCTTAGCAACGCTGTCAATCGAACCTGTTGCTCATGCTAGTGGGAGCGACCTTGGAGAAAGAAGATGCCTGATATGTCTGTTATTAATGTTTATATTTTGCACACAATAGAGAAAAAAAAACAAAAAACAAAAAACACAGCATGCCTATAATCACTTCTTGTTTGGAATACAGCACCAGCAAGTTAGCTATGTCCATTTTTATATAAAGTTATATGTCAGTGCATTTTCAAAAGTTAAATATATCTGCTGATAGTTGTATACTGTTGTATGTTCTTAGGAAGGCCACGTCTCCACTATACTAACACTGAAAGAGTTAGGAGCTGATCTCCAAATACAAGACGCCAAGGGAAGAACTGGTAAGATTTCACTTTACAATCAAATCAAAAAGTATTTTTACATGAAGTTGTGATTAGGCGTGGGTTCTATCAAAGGTACTGCTTGTACACTATTGAAAACTAGAATAAAGCTCAACATTTTCTCTGTCTTTGCGCAGTGTTGGGAAGTAACCAAAAATACATGAATACTTATTTTGAAGGGACGAATGACTGTAAAAGAATATACAGTGGCTTGCAAAAGTATTCAGCACCTGGAACTTTCTCACATATTGTCACGTCACAACCACAAATTTAAATACATTTTCTTACCATTTTATGTGAATGAGCAACACAAAATGGCACATAAGTGTGAAGTGAAAGGAATTATTATTCACAAGATTTCCTAATTTTTTATAAATAAAAAACTTAAAAGCGCAGCGTGCAAAAGTATTCAGCCCCCTTTTTCTTAAAATGCAACCATTTGCTTTCAGAAGTTGCCTGATGATTTTGGAAAGATTGAATGTTGACCTAATGACTAAAAAGAGTCCACCTGTGTGTAATCTTTTCTCAGTATAAATGCAGTTGTGCTGTGAAGGCCACAGAAGTTTGTTAAGAGAGAGTTGGGGAGCAAACCACAAAATGAAGTCAAAGGAGCACACCAAACAGGTCAAAGAAAAAGTTATGGTGAAGTTTAAAGAGGGGCTTGGATCTAAAAAGATTTCCCAAGTGTTGAACATCTGCAAACCTACCCAGACATGGCTGTCCACCAAAACTTACAGAATGAACAAGAAGAGCACTCATCAGAGATGCAGCCACGAGATCCACAGATCAGGTGGGGGAATCTGTTCACAAGACAACTATAAGTTGTTCACTACACAAATCTGGACTTTATAGAAGAGTGGCAAGAAGAAAGCCATTATTGAAAACCATCCATAAGAAGTCTCCTTTACAGTTCACTAAACACTTTTGTAGCACTTTTTAATCTGGAAATGATGTATAATTTTCTTTCTAATTCACACTTATGTGCCATTTTGTGTTATTTATTCACATAAAATGCAAATTTAAAAATATTTACATTTGTAGTTGACTTGACAAACTTTGAAAGAGCTCTAGGGGGATGAATACTTTTGCAAGCTACTGTTGTTATTCTTTCTTTCTTCCTTTGGTGGTGTCATAGACTGTATATATAAATAGATATAGTGAACCTGCTAGCTGCCGCGTTCCAAACAGGAAGTGAGCATGGGTGCGCTTCTGGCTCTATCGATTCTCGCTTCAATTCTCTTTACATGCTTAAATGCTGCTGTCAGGCTTGTCATTTTGATCTTAAAATGTTCGTATTAACCCCCTCTACATGATCCTGAGATTTTTATTTCATTATTTTGGTCGTAAATCAAGATATGAACATTAATAACAAACAAATCAGGAGCCTTCTTTACCCAAGGTTGCTCCCACAGGTTTGATTGACAGCATTACTAAGCGCTCGCTCCCTGCTAAACCGGCAGTGTGGGAGCAGTAAGGGGTGTTAGGGTGTATATAGTACTCTGGAACTAAACTCTTTCATAGTATTATTCCCGACACTGTCCATGTGTTAAGGCATCCTAACAGCTGCCTAACAATAAGTGTTTTAAATAAATGTTTTTGTCATTTTCTTTATTAATAGTGTATTTCAGCAATATTGGCTCATTCCCTCTGATTTCTCTGAATTAGCTCTTCACATGGCGTCCATTGGTCAACACGCTGAAGCAGTGACCACTCTCCTCCAGCTTGGCCTGAAAAACTCTCCAGATTCTTCTGGGACAACTCCACAACAAATCGCCAAGAAACCAGCCGTGGTCCAGGCATTTCATGCGGGTTTATAGGAGAGCACTAGGGCTGTAATGAATTCATTAGTTGACTTGGCATGAGGCGTGGGGTTAGCAAAGCTCTCAAAACTATTATCAGACCAAATATGACCAAAACCACAAGCACATATAAAAATCACCATTTGGTACAGTGTAACAGTACTTTTACTTGAGTAATAAATTGTACAGTGTAACAGTACTCGTACTTGAGTAAAAGTTGTGGTACCTCTTCCAAGTCTAGTGAGTGGCTTGAGCTTTATATTGACAATATGAAATGATTTGAACATTTGTGTATCTTGCAGCTCCTTCAGATATGATTTAGTTTGGCTCATCTTTGTATCTCTTTGAAAATACCACATTTTGTGACTTATTTCATATTTTGTCACATTCACCAAAATAAAACATAAATCAGATGTTACGTCCCAACAGTTAATCTTTAATTTGCTTTTACTTGAGTAGGACTTTTCCCAAATACTTTTTTTAAAATTCGAATAATTTCTTGGACCACTAAAATTTTTGGCTACTCTACGACCTCTGGAGCTGACACTATTTGAAATGAAGAGATGGTTATTTTATCATTTTGGTTTGATCAGCAAAATAAATGCAATGCCCGTTATTAAAATATTTCTAATTGCAGAAATCTAGTTCTTGAGCAGAGCCAAACCTGTTGTAACTAATAAAATAAATCCAGATTTGTGGCTCATTTAACCAATTTAGTTTAAAATAGTTGGGTTAAAATCTGGCTATAAGATCACCTGGGAGGAGCTCAGAGTAGAGCCACTGCTGCCTCTCTACAAGTCACTAAACACTTGTCCACTTTGGTCCGGATTGGATCCAGTGGTGGAATATAATCTAAAAAACATAAAGTAGTGTACTTAATTAAAGTACAGATACCTAAAATTTGTACTTAAGTAGATTTCAAAGTGAATAATTTAGCTTACTACATTTAAGAGCAGGTATCTGTACTTTCAACTCCACTACAGGAAAGAAAAGTAAAAGTATTTTTATTATTGTCTGAGACCTTCTGAAAAGGCTGAGGGTTTGTTTTTAACATGTTCATAATTTGAGGAAACAAAAATACAAATAAAAATTGATAGAAACTATTGATTCACTTTCTGTTGAACAAAATTCAGCATAAATCTGTATCAGAATTGTATACATTTGAAGCTATATAAGACCTCGAAATACCTTTCATTTGTACTCATATTTTACATAAAAAAACTAAAAAAACTTTAACTTTTTTTGCTCTGGTATCTGTATTTTTACTTAAAAGGCCCATATTACATTATTTTCTGATTATAATGTTGTTTCCTCATCACAAACAGACCTGGAGTTGGGCTTTATTTCATTCACACATGTTTAACACACAAACCCTGCATATTTAGACTTTAGAGTTTTTCTCTCAAACAGAAAACACTCAGTGATGTCACTGTGTTTTTAAGCACCATACACCGTCACTAGAATCATTTTGATAATTTCAGCCCTGGAATTGCTAATCTGTGCTAAACAAAATGTAAACAGTAGCTGTTAACTTGAAAACTACTGTTTCATGACATTTGGCATTTTGAGCTTTGGGGATGTAGTTTAATAATGCAGCATTACTGAAACGTGTGTGAATGAACACAACTTCGGGTATGCTTTTTGATGTGGTATCAGTATTATGACATGGCTTTTCACTTAACCGGGGGCAAAAGCCAGATTTTCCTATCATTGCACTTTGCCATGAAATATATTAAATTTACAAATTTTGGACCTGATTCGACCCATTATGTGTTGTATTACCACAAAAATCAGCATTTTCATTATATAAATTTTATCTGCCTATTATTGGCCTATAGAACATTGTGATATCATCTGAAATCCAGCAATAAATGAATAAATACATGCTGTCCCACTGGCATCTGATATCTGTACATTGCAGTAGGATAACATTGTATCTCAGAATTGTTTTAATAGTCGCTAGTAAATACAGAGCAGAGGACGAAGGGGAAGGTGAAACAATTTTCACTTCTTCAAATTCTCTGAGCACACATGCCTTGAATCAGAATCAGAATCAGAATCAGAATCAGAAGACTTATTGCCATAGTCTGTGAACACAGTTCACAAACTAGGAACTTGCTTCGGTGAAAAAGTGCAACATAAACACACTGAATAAATACAAATACAAATAAGGGCATGCACAAAGTTAAAAAGATATGCTTAAAAAAAAATAATCAAGTGAAATACTTAAAGCGAGAAAATATATACAACAGCAGCATCAGAACAACAGTGCAAAGTGGCTTATTAAAGTGACCAGTATTATAAAGTGAATACAGGACAATACAGGATGACTCAAACATACATTAATCAATCAAAATACAACTCTGAGTAAGCTAATGAAATGATAACACTGTTAGAACACATTTAACAGCTCATTTAAGTAGATTTTGTATAATATGTCCCCTTTAAATGGCTGATCAAGTACACTGCAGCAGTGAGTGACAGCACGAAGCCCCGCCTCCCTCCTGCTCGGAATTGCGGCCCTTCATTCACCCAGAGCGCTCCGGTTTCTGTCTCTTTCCGCCAAATCTCCTCCAAAAACTTACCTCAACAGCCACCAAAATGAATGAAGAGTACGACGTGATTGTTCTGGGCACCGGGCTCACGGTAAGAGACGCACGAAAAGAGTCATTTTGAGACGGGGAAGTGAAGCGCAACCTGTTGGTGCCAGCGCGTTTCTCCTGGGCCTAATAACGGCGGCTATGTAGCTAGCTTAGTATTAGCTGTTAGCCACTTTTCCCATAGCGGATAATGGAAACTGTTAGCATTTGTTAGCTTCTCTAAACATTTACACAAACTCACGCCCTTTCGTTTAAGATGACTTGTGAGTATTCCAGTTTGTCATTACGTAATACACGATAAGTATTCCACGTGAATGAAGTAATTCAACGAGCATTTTTAATCGCTGACAACATTTTTAATTCTTGTCTTGAGAGTAAAACAGATTAAACATGATTAGCCTTAGCCGACCTAAGTATGCAGCCAGCCGGACTGTACCAACGAGGCGAGACTTTTAGTTGTTTTAGCTTGAGTTGATTTAATTTGGAACAATATCCTGATGTTAAACGGTCCCATAACCTTTTGGAGAGTCGCGAAAAACTGGGTGTAACTTGCATACTTTTAGAGAACACAAGATTTCTTCCTGTTACGATTCGTTGGAAATTGTATCCAGCACAGTTCAGTGTGTCTTTTGAAGCCAGTGGCGATGATCAGTTCTTGTCTAAATTCTAGTTACTTGTTAAGTCTAAGAGTTGTAAAAGTTGTATTTTAGTAACCTAAGTTGCATAATAAAAGTGTCTCTACGTAGCTTTACTACATGTCCGGTGTGTATTCGAACAGGTTTGTCGGTAGTGCGTCGTCGTAGTTGTATTTTGATAATCGTAATCGCTATCTGGACTACACACACTCTAAAACGCATACCTAAAGACCAGTGTGGAACTTTCTGGAGGTGGAAAGCTAACTGCATGATACCGTAGAAATGGAAAGTTAAAACCATACTTCAGAACCCCATGGAGATGGATCAGTTTTATGTTGTACTGTGGAATATTATAGCCAAAAGAAGGCCAAATAATTGTAAGGGTTGTGGAGATGCAAACCCCCTCATAAGGACACATGTTTTTAGTGCATTAAATACACCCATAATGACAACAAAACAAAACATTGATTTGCGTCAATAATCCTATTTATTTGTAAATATTCTCTCTCTAAAAGCCTCTTCAGCCTCTAAATTTAACCTTTTTATTTGGTTGATAATGCATTTAAAAAGTCTCAATTTGCTTATATTTGCTCAAGCGGGTTATAGCTAGACCTGTCACAGTAACACATCTTGTGATAAAATTGCTGAAGTAAATATAGACTATAAACGATAATATTGCAACATTGGCCTCAGAAACCATTATAAATGTTGAATGTTGTTATAAAATACAAACTGGAATAAATAAACCATAGAATGAAACCGCTTTAGTACTTACTGTGTCTATAATGAGTTATAGTCAAGTTATGTATTTGACCCTCAGCAGCTCAAATCTCATCATATAACAGAAAAATAGCCAAAAAATACCCACTGGTACAAAGAAAGTTCCCATGATAAACATTGACCCTCAAAAATGGCTGTTCCATCTCTCCATTATTTGGCCTATTTAAATACAGATTCATTCAGACTGGCTTCAGCACTGAGTAATGCAGTGACACTTACCATGTACCATTAGTTTCATTTCATTGTTTAAGGTTTTTGGATGTTTTTGGATGCTGGTTTTATTAGAAAACATCATAGACCATATAAAGAAGTGGACTAAGTGACTGTGACATCACTCATAGCATTCGACTCCAGTCAAATGAAGCTCATCGAGGCTAGCAATTATAGGGGCCAATTTGGAGCCAAGTTCTATACTAGGAATTCTGACCGTGAGTATCGTAGTAACCAAATATGGAGCACGGTTGTTGATGGAAACGCCCCTTCCCGCCCACACTTCTGGTTTAATAGGGAGCAGGCGCTTAGCTACCCTGTCAATCAAACCTGTTGCTAACGCTAGCGGGAGCAACCTTGGGGAAAGAAGGTGCCTTATTTGTCTGGGATAGTACAAACACTTCAAGACCAAAATGGCGATGCTCACTGCAGCAGTTACAGAGAGAGGGGTGATAGTTTTTCAATGTAAAGTGAAGTCAATGGAGCCGGAAGCATGCCCATGCTCACTTTCTATTTGGACGAGGTGACTAGCAGGTTAGCTCTGTCCATTTATATATAAAGTCTATGGAAAGCACTGTGGAGTGTTATAAAGGGTTCTATAAATAAAGATTGATTATTGTGACCAGCAGTAGTAGTTTCTACTACTTCTCAATACGTCTTTGTACTATGAAACAGGAAGTGTAATTGTGACATTAGTTGGGTTGTTTTTAGTCAGTTTATTTATACGAGCCCAGACAGAGAGTGACATCAGTGCTGTAGAGCAGTGGTGACGGACATTTGGGTATCGTGTTTCCAGACTGTGTGTATACAGCACCAGGACTGTGTGCCTTTAGTTGATTAATCATTTTATCGCTTATTAATGATGATATAGTATCAAAATATTGTGACATCATTAGGCCTAGTTAGTGAGTATTTTCCCTAATAACTAGTTAGGCCAGTTAACAGTAATACTTGTGGCATACAATAAATGTGCAAACATTTAGAATTGACAAAAAGACTGAAATCTGAACTGATAAACTAATACATGAGTCCCAGGCATTTCAGAACATGTTTGTGCAGGTCTAAACTACAGGGTTAGTAGTTTTTATGCAGAATAAGACCCCATAGAGACACTGGGAGGGTATCACACAGACACACACAGTCTTTGGGTTTAGGGCGGACTAAGCTCAGCGCGGGGTGTGGCTCTACTCAAAACTGAAGAATTGAAAATATTTGTCACTGTCACTTACACTCAACAGATTTAGTAAGACGAAAGATTAGTTCCTATGAATTATGATTATAATTGATTTACAAGGATTTCTGTGTAACAGCAGCAGAAAGGAAGAGTGAGCTGAAGATATGATATTTTTTGCTATTTATCTGTAAAAAGTCAGAAGTCAAAAACTTATATATATATATATATATATATATACACACACACAGATTAAACTTGTGAATCATTACATTCTACTAGTTGTACCTCCCCCCCAGGCCTTGATGAGATCACAATATTCTATAGGCCAGTAATATTTAATACAAATGGGTGCAGCTAAATTGAATCTTGTTCAAATGCAGATTTGTGTTGTAAAACAGTGAGTTCCAGGGTCTTGTCACTAATGGAAATGATCAGGTTCAACATTTGTGAATTTTTTTGAATATTTCATGGTAAAGTAAATGTAATCAATAGGAAAGATCTGGCTCTTTGGTGAGAGGATGTACAAGAGAAGGTTAGGTGGAGCAGAGAGGGCAGAGAAGAATGTCAGGTGGAGCAGAGGAGCAGGTTACATGGAACATCCCGTTGCAAAGGATGCAGAGGATGCAGAGGATAGGGTCAGACTGAGCAGAGGAGAAGGTCAGACACAGGGAGGACATGTAAACTCTACACAGAAAGGCACCAGTTTGTCCAGGTATCGAACCAGAGACCTTGTTACGTAGCAAGTTCTGAGCCACATATTTCCCTGTACTTTGCCTCCTCTTCAGTGTGATCATGTGCTCCTCATTCTGATGTGCGATTATAAACTTGTTAACTGTTAAAAATTAACTGTGCCTCAGCTGCTTTATATTGACTCCATTAAACGGCTGAGCTTCCTCTGTCATAAAAAAAAAAAAAATTACAAATATAATGCCTAAATTATAAACTATTATATATCACATTTCGGATTTAATTTCCATAATGTTTGTATACTGTGATCAGGATATTTTACATTTAAAGTGAGAATATAATGCTTTCTGGAGCTTTTTCCCCTGTTATGAGAAACATGTCCGGAGAGGTTTTAGATGTTATCCATAATTTTTTAGTATTTTAGTGATCTCTCCCGGCCCCTATTTGACCCCTCGTTACGGTTAGCAGTACGAGCCTGTACAAAGCTCTGCCCACAATCCTACGTCACCCATGCTCCCACATGAGAATGCTCCATAAATATACAAAAACATGATATAAAACTGTACTCCGCAACTTGACAAACCTGATGTGATGTGCAGTATTTTAATTTTGTGTTGTGATAGCACTGTAAAAGGGGGAGTGACTTAGCGCAGAGAGGGGAGACTCGGACCATCCAAAACAAAGTGAAATGTTTAAAACATGTTAATACGTTGTTTTGGGAGAATAGATTACACTGTTACCTTTTTATTGTTTTGAAAATGTTGTAAATATGTTAAAAAAACCCAAAAAACTCTTTAATACCCCATAAAAGTAAAATGCCCCCTCTTTATTACCCCATAGAAGTAAAATACCCCCTCTTTAAGGCCCATAGAAGTAAAATACCCTCTCTTTAAATAATGCGTAATTTAGGACTTTATCAAATGCATAAAAAAAATAAAAATAAAAATGAAATACTTTGTTTTTATAAATACGATTCTCTTCAAAGTTCACATTATAAACCAGAAGAATTAACAAAAAGACTGAAATCTGAACCGACAAACTAGTAAGAGTCACATTTCAGAACAGGTTTGTACAGATCTAAACTGTAAGGGTTAGCAGGGAGGGCACCTGGCACACAGGGAGGGCACCTGACACACAGGGAGGGCACCTGACACACAGGTAGGGCACCTGACACACAGGTAGGGCACCTGACACACAGGTAGGGCACCTGGCACACAGGTAGGGCACCTGGCACACAGGTAGGGCACCTGGCACACAGGGAGGGCACCTGGCACACAGGGAGGGCACCTGGCACACAGGGAGGGCACCTGGCACACAGGTAGGGCACCTGGCACACAGGGAGGGCACCTGGCACACAGGGAGGGCACCTGGCACACAGGGAGGGCACCTGGCACACAGGAACATTTCAGAACATGTTTGTACATGTAATTTACAGGGTTAGCAGCTTTTATGCAGAATGACAGGATATTTAGTTTTTTGTGGAGAAAGTATGGTAGTTGTCTATTCAAATTGCGATTTTGATTATGATTAATCTAATTAATTAACCAGCCCTGTAGGAGTCAAGGCCATTTCAAGTCTGTACCTGGTTTTTACTGTCTTAAAACATGAAAAACATAAATGGTTTATTTTAAATTGTTTCCAGCAGTCCGAAGTTGTGAAGCTGAGACACGGTTATCCTCACTACAACTAGCATGCTAACAGTACAACAGCATTACTTCCTGGTTTGCAGATGATACAAACACTTGTTAATTGTGGTCAAAATGAGGCCTCTGTGTGCTGTCTGCATCCAAGAGCTGCTTTTGCTCTTCAGCTGTACTGTAGCAGAACTATGATTTGATATGACTCCCAAGTGACTCAGACATTGTTTACTCTGTTAGCTAATAAAATATCTGCTCCTCACTGTTGGATGCAGCTGCAGTAAAACCAGTTTCTAAATCCACACGTCACATGAGCCAGCTCTAATCGTATTAAAGACTTTTGGCTTTGAGGGAATTCAATCACATTTTTGCTCCAAATATTCAACTCAGAATAGTTTAAAAGGGGCTCAGCTCAACAAAATCTCCTGTCTGATTCTGCCTAAAAGCTACTAACCCTGTACTTTAGATCTGTACAAACATTCTGAAATGTGATTCTTTTATTAGTTTATCAGTTAATATTTCAGTCTTTTTGTCAATTCATCTAGATGTGTTTAATTGCAATTAAATTGTGAACTTTCAACAGAATCTGATAAAACTTAAATTACAAATATAGATATTTTACCCGAATCAAATTAAGGTGGTTCTAACCAAGACGAGTAGGCATGTGCAATATATCAGCTCCAGCATCGTTATCTGCCAATTCCAAATCGATATTATATAGTTATTTTTGGCTCTGCCTCAGATACCTAAATATTGGTATCTGCAAATATTGATATTGGTTATTGACTACAGCAGCAGGCCAAAGCCATCTGTCTGGGAAAAAACTGGAAAATTTAAGATTGGTGAAAAATATTTTTTGACATTCGTACTTAAAACAATTGAAAAATGACTCGGTAGCGCCCCCCCTAACAACCCCAACCCTTCATTTTTTTTGACAAAGTTTATTGTTATTGTTAAAGTTATTGGGTGGAACCTCATTTTTGCAAAATTGCTCTTCTCTTTTTTTTTAATATCTCCACCTTTTTAGAATTTCTTTCAAAATACTTTAAAATTGGTAAAACTAACAAAGTGCAATTAAATATTATTTAGATTTTTGAATTCTAAAATGTGGTTGTGGCTAATCCACATATCAGTGGGATTTTTGAAAATCATAAAAACGTGCATATTTCTCACAGGTGGTGTCAAATTGAACTGGAAACATTTGTGTGCATTGACAACCTGAATGCAGTGATGTACAAGGTGTATAGCTATGATATTAAACTGTTCTACAGTGCCCCCTTGAATTTTGGGATCCAAAAAATTACTTTATTCCAAACATTTCAAATTCGGCATGGACATCCGTATTGCTATACTGAACAAAAAAAGTTAATGAGAACATACCTCTCTTTGCAGTCCTGTTGCCATGGCAATGTCCAACATTTGTCATAGAAATACATGGGAGTTGGTTAAGTCAATGAAGACATACCTCTATTTCCAACCGTGCAGGCGTGAATGAATGGAGTAATATTACCTAGGTGCTGATTTTGGGGGGAGGGGCAAACTTCATGATGGCCTGTACCGCGGTAGCAAGGAGGTGGTGAGGGCCTTTATCACTGCTTGCAGTTTTAAGTATTATTATTATTATAATAAATAATAACTCAGCCATGGTGGCTGAGTGGCAACACTCATGCCTCACAGCAAGAAGGTTTGGTTCGATCCCCGGGTCGCCCAGGCCTTTCTGTGTGGAGTTTTGCATGTTTCTCCCTGTGTCTGTGTATGGGTTTCCTCCGGGTACTCCGGTTCCCCCCATCAACCAAAACATGAACGCCCTTCGAGACAACTGTTGTTGTGATTTTGGATGTTACAAAAATAAAATGAATTGAATTGAATAATAAAAGGGAAAAAGACACTGAAGGATTGTCAAATGCTTAATGAAATTACTGTAATGATATATTGTTTAAAGTATGGTGTTTTTTGTCCTCAGGAGTGTATTCTGTCGGGCATCATGTCAGTGAAGGGGAAGAAGGTGCTTCACATGGACCGAAACTCGTATTATGGAGCAGAGAGTGCCTCCCTCACGCCGCTGGAAGAGGTGAGGAACTGCAACTAGCATGAGCCAATGAATCTGGCTGTTTATGTCACCTCAACTTTATCATTCATATAGTTTGATTTGATAAACCAGGTGCCAGTAATCGTGAATAATCATTAAGTTTTGGTGTAAATGTATATCTTTATGATATTAAGGATTTTTTTAGTAGTCAACTAGTTGGCGATTATTATTTTGAATTGGTACATTAGTTAAACAATAAAAGATGTACCATATTTTACGGACTATAAGTCGCACCAGCGGAAAAAATACATAATAATGAAGGAAAAAAAAATATAAGTCATGTTTTTGGGGGAAATTTATTTTACTAAATCTGACACCATGAACAGACATTTTATCTTTAAAAGCAAGTTATAAGAATAACAATAAAATAGAGAACAGACTGAATAGCAGTACAGCATGCTAATGTAACACATTTATTCAGCTACATGAAGCAGACGGTGAACTGAATGTGTGCCTGCTATCTTAACGTAAGATATTAACACTTAATCAGATAATTAAAACATAAAAAATAAGCTAGGAAGTTTACTCTTGATCTCACTCAAAATCACTAAATCCATTGAATTCTTCATCCTCGGTGTTGCAACTGAACCAGCTACCAAAAAACCTACACCAGCTATGGAAGTAGATGAAGTGCTGCTTATGCATGTCAAACTTGTGCACAAACCTAAAGTACCCATGCGCGGTTGTCAATGTGACAATAACGAAGATGTAAAATTATATATTTTTTTAAATAATTTCACGTAAGTCACATATTTAACAATTCTATTTAAGAGTTTGTTAAAAACTTTGCCTCAAGTTTGTTTTTTTTGTTTAAATTGGTGTGAAGTTGGTAGTTTTACGTCCTGGTTGAACATGTTCAGCAGATGCAACCATAATGTTAACAAAAGCCAAAACCTGTCTAAATTACACAATAGTTATGATTTGATAAATAAAAATACATTACAGCTAGGCCTCTCACGATAATGACTATCGACTTACTGTTCAATATATGAAAGAAGGATTCTGTTTTACATCAACACTACTTCCTGTAATTTGTTCTTTTCTTTCAAATTTTTCCTCACAAACCGACACTTAACTGATGAAAAACTATGATAAATATTTAGCACAGGGACTATCCACCAAGCCAAGTCAGAATTATAAAAAACATGAAAACCGGCAATATGCACTTTAAGTCCAAGTACTTCTTTGATTTTGATATAATGTCCAAGTTTGAGAGTTCATGAGATCAAAAATCTCACGATAAACAGATTATATATTTTGAGGCTATATACTGTATGTGTGTGTATGTATATATATATATATCTTATTATAGTCTCCTCCTCACCCTCTGCGGGTGGTCTCTCATCCCCTCTTTTTCCACACTCAGGTCCTCTACCAGAGGCCTGGGAGCTTGAGGGTTCTGCGCAGGATCTTTGCTGTTCCTAGCACTGCACTTTTCAGGACTGAGATGTCTGATGTTTTTCCTGGAATCTGCTGTAGCCACTCCTCCAGTTTGGGAGTCACCGCCCCAAGTGCTCCGATGACCACAGGCACCGCTGATACCTTCACCTTCCAGGCCTTCTCCAGCTCTTCTTTGAGCCCCTGGTATTTCTCTAGTTTCTCATGTTCCTTTTTCCTGATGTTCTCATCACTTGATACTGCGATGTCCACCATAACAGCTTTGCTCTGTTGTTTATCCACTACCACAATGTCCGGTGGGTTCTCCATCACCATTCTGTCAGTCTGTATCTGGAAATCACAGAGGATCTTGGCTCTCCACTACCTTTGGAGGTGTTTCTCACCTCTGCACAGATGTTTCTGTACACTATGCCTGCCACTTGGTTATGCCACTCCATGTTTGCTTTCCCTGTCAGCATCTTACACCCTGCAGTTATGTGATGGATTATCTCAGGGGCCTCTTTGCACAGCTTACACCTTGGGTCTTCTCTGGTGTGGTAGATCTGGGCCTCTATCGCTCTGGTGCTCAAGGCCTGCTCCTGTGAAGCCAGAATGAGTGCATCTGTGGTGTCCTTCAGTCCAACCTTCTCAAGCCATTGGTAGGATTTCTTAATATCAGCCATTTCAGTTATTTTCCGGTGGTACATCCCATGCAGGGGCTTGTCCTTCCATGATGGTTCCTTCAGCACCTCTTTTTATTTATTTATTTATTTATTTATTTAACCTTTATTTTACCAGACAAAACATTAAGAACAATTTCTTATTTACAATGTTGGCCTGGGCATGCCAGAGCAGCCAAGCTTGCTCTGCGCTCCACTGTCTGAGACATTCGCTGAGCATGTCATCTGTTGGGGCCTTGTCCTTGATGTACTTATGGATCTTGGATGTTTTCATCCTGAACTGTGGCACTCCCACCCACTAGTCCTTGGCCTTCTTCCTTAAGTCTTACATACAGTCAGTCTCCAGTGTGCTGGATTTGGGATGGATGCATGCATGGTCAGGAGCTTTTGGGTCTTAACATCTGTGGTCTGTATCTCCTCCTTTGGTCAGCTTATGATTCCTGCTAGGTATTGGATTACTGGCAGGGCATAGCTGTATATTGCCTGGGTCTTGTTCTTGTCATTTAGCTGACTCCTTAGGACTTGCCTTACTCGTATTTGGCCATGGCTGCTTTCCTTGTTTCCTCTTCAAGGTTGCCATTTGCTTGTGGGATACCAAGGTACCAAGGTACTTGTAGCTGTCTTCAATGTCTGCGATTGTTCCTTCTGGGAGTGAGACCCCTTCTGTGTGGACTACCTTTCCTCTCTGTCACCATCCAGCTGCACTTCTCAAGCCCGAATGACATTCCATTGTCTGTGCTATAGATCCTGGTGGTGTGGATCAGTGAGTTGATGTCTCGTTCATTCTTAGCATACAGCTTGATGTCATCCATGTAGAGGAGGTGACTGATGGTGGCCCCATTCCTGAGTCGGTATCCATAGCCAGTTTTGTTGATGATTGACATGAGCTGGAGCATGGTTGAGGTAGGGATCGCTCTCAATGCTGCATTCACATCTTCTAGGAGACTTTCAGATGGTACTTCACTTAGTCTCTGCAAGTGGCGTCGGGATTGCCGTCTGTATGTAACGCAACGCAATGGTTAATGAACGAAATATGGTACCCCTAGAAAAGACAGAAAATAATGTGACCATGGGACATGTTAATCCAAGGTGTGTCCACTAATTAGCATCACAAGTGTCTACAATCTTGTAATCAGTCAGGACTTTAGGTCGTCACTGTGCTGTTTGGTGACATGGTGTCTACCACACTCAGACCAGAGGAAGCAAAGGAAAGAGTTGTTTCTGGAGATTAGAAAGAAAATTATAGACAAGCATATTAAAGGTAAAGGCTATAAGACCATCTCCAAGCAGCTTGATGTTCCTGTGACTACAGTTGCACATATTATTCAGAAATTTAAGATCCATGGGACTGTAGCCAACCTCCCTAGACGTGGCTGCAGGAGGAAAATTGATGAAAAATCAAAGAGACGGATAATACGAATGGTAACAAAATAGCCCAGAAAAACTTCTAGAGATTAAAGGTGAACTTCAAGCTCAAGGAACATGTGTCAGATCGCACCATCCGTCATTGTTATAAAAAAGTGGACTTAATGGGATACGACCAAGGAGGACACCATTTGTTGAAAACAAATCATAAAAAAGCAGATTGGAATTTGCCAAACTACATGTTCACAAGCCACAAAACTTCTGGGAGAATGTCCTATGGACAGATGAGACAAAAATGGAACTTTTTGCCAAGGCACATCAGCTCTACGTTCGCAGACAGAAAAATGAAGCATATCAAGAAAAGAACACTGTCCCTACTGTGAAACATGGAGGAGGCTCTGTTATGTTGCCAGATGCTGCTTTGCTGCATCTGGCACAGGGTGTCTTGAATCTGTGCAGGTACAATGAAATCTCAAGACTATCAAGGGATTCTAGAGAGAAATGTGCTGGCCAGTGTCAGAAAGCTTGATCACAGTCACAGGTCATGGGTCTCGCAACAGGATAATGACCCAAAACACACAGCTAAAAACACCCAAGAATGGATAAGAGGAAAACACTGGACTATTCTAAGTGACCTTCTATGAGCCCTGACATAAATCCTATTGAGCATCTTTGAAAGGAGCTGAAACATGCTGTCTGGAAAAGGCACCCTTCAAACCTGAGACAACTGGAGCAGTTTGCTCATGAGGAGTGGGCCAAAATACCTGCTGAGAGGTGCAGAAGTCTCATTGACAGTTACAGGAATCGTTTGATTGCAGTGTTTGCCTCAACAGGCTGTGCAACAAAACATTAAGTTAACGATACCATCATTGTTGTCCAGGCCTGTTTCATGAGTTTACCTTTTTTTATAATTCTGTTGAAGCATGGTTGAAAAGCAATATCTGATTTTCATGTGGATAAATTTAATAGCTTTTTAGGTATTTTTACTTTGGTCAGATTCAAGTTATTTCTGTGACCATTGTGAGTTTTTCTTTCATTAACCGATGGGTGCCATATATATATATATATATATATATATATATATATATATATATATAATTTCATTCACATAAACTGTTTATTTTGTCTCTTCTCAGGTGTATAAGAGATTCCAACTGCCCGGGAGTCCTCCTGAGTCTATGGGCAAAACCCGGGACTGGAACGTGGACTTGGTTCCCAAGTTCCTCATGGCAAACGGTAAATAATGAAACAGCAGACGAGACACAAGCCATTTCATTTACCTGGATAAGGGTCGGTATTGAACGGAAACCCAACAAAATCTAACTGCAGTTTTTTTGTTAATCCCAACCTTAGGGCTGAGTAAAATGGGGGGGAAAGCCTTCCAATATTAATTTCTTGAATAAACATTTTGCATTACCATTACCTAGCAAGCATGTAGTACACTGGTCTAATGTAGGCTACACAGAAGTTAATATTTGACAAGTAAAAATACTGGAAAACACCTCTTTTTTTTGTTGTTGAAATGTCCCCCTAACTCCCTAGCTCGTAACCCCTCATTGCATAGTCGTGCAGTGTTTAATGGACTATATAGTGCACTGATTCACAGAGATTTTGACACATTGCTCACTACATTCGGGTCACTTTGGCATCTAGGCGAAAAAAAGTTTAAAGGCTACAGTCTGATAAACCTTGATTGATTTTTCTAATAATCATAGACATTTTTGTCAAGCTGGGTCTCATGTATTGCCTGAGATGTGGAAATTGTTTTAACAGCTCAAGTGAAGGTAAGCAGCAAACCCGAGTAAATGGTTTGTTTGAGTGTTATATTCATGATCAGAATCAACAGTGCAATAAATTGTGCTGCTTTTCTATCTGCTTCCATCAGTCATGTTGTGTCCAGTTAAAGACCTGTCACAGTCCACGGGTGTTTTTCCGACTGTCATCCGATCTAGTGACCATTAATGCCCACTATTTTTCTAGAAAGTTTTGAGTGCACTACTTTCAGTCCTTGGGCATTTCGGACACCACTAAAAATGGCCTCAAAATAGTGCCCTAACTATGGAATAGTGTGGACATTTGGACACAGCCTCAGTGTGATGTCATCAATCTGTTTTAAAACACTTCCTGTAATTTTCAATATATTTTTCAAGTTTTACACAAATAAAGCAGTTTGTGAGGAAAACTATAATTTATATTTGCAACAGGTTTTATCTACCAGATGAAGTCAAAATTAAAGAATCATCAAAACCTGTCATACATACAACCCCAATTCCAATGAAGTTGGGATGCTGTGTAAAACTAAAAAAAAAAATACAGAATACAATGATTTTCAAATCCTTTTCAACCTATATTGAACTGAATAAACTACAAAAGAATGGGAAAGTTGAGGAATGCTTAAAATACACCTGTTTGGAACATTCCACAGGTGAACAGGTTAATTGTTAACAGGTGAGTGTCATGATTGGGTATAAAAGGAGCATCCCCAAAGGGCTCAGTCATTCACGAGCAAGGATGGGGCGAGGTTCACCACTTTGAACAACTGCATGAGCAAATAGTCCAACAGTCTAAGAACGTTTCTCATTGCAATTGCAAGGAATTTCATCATCTACGGTCCCTAATATCAAGATTCAGAGAATCTGGAAAATCTCTGCACATAATCGGCACATTCGAAAACTTGAATGCCCGTGACTTTTGATCCCTCAGCCGGTACTATATTAAAAACAGACATGAATATGTAAAGGATATTACCACATCGGCTCAGGAACTCTTCAGGAAACCACTGTCATTTAACAGAGTTCATCGCTACATCTCCAAGTGCAACTTAAAACTGTACCATGCAAAGCCAAAGCCACATATCAACAACACCCAGAAACGCCGCCGGCTTTTCTGGGCCCAAGCTCACCTGAGATGGACTGACAAAGTGGAAAAGTGTGCTGTGGTCTGACAAGTCCACATTTCAAATTGTTTTTGGAAATCATGGACGTCGTGTCCTGTGTGCCAAAGAGGAAAGAGACCATCCGGATTGTGATCAGCGCAAAGTTCAAAAGCCAGAATCTATGATGGTATGGGGGTGTGTTAGTGCCCATGGGTAACCTGCACATCTGTGAAGGCTCCATTAATGCTGAAAGGTACATACAGGTTTTGGAGCAACATATGGTGCCATTCAAGCAATGTCTTTTTCAGGGACGTCCCTGCTTATTTCAGCAAGACAATACCAAGCCACATTCTGCACGTGTTACAACAGTGTGGCTTCGTAGTAAAAGAGTGTGGGTACTAGACTGGCCTGCCTGCAGTCCCGACATTTAAAATGTGTGGTGCATCATGAAGTGCAAAATACGACAATAGAGACCGCGGACTGCTGAGCAACTGAAGTTGTACATTCAGTGAGATTGGGAAAGGATTCCTCCTGCAAAGCTTCAACAGTTAGTGTCCTCAGTTCCCAAACGCTTATTGATTGATGTTAAAAGGAAAGGTGATATAACACAGTGGTAAACATGTCCCTATCCCAGCTTTATTGGAAAATGTTGCAGACATCCAATTGAAAATGAGTGAATATTTGCATAAAAACAATATAGTTTATCAGTTGAACATTAAATATCATGTCTTTGTAGTTTATTCAGTTCAATATAGGTTGAAAAATATTTGCAAATCATTGTATTTTGTATTTTTTTTTTAAAGTTTTACAGTGTCCCAACTTCATTGGAATTGGGGTTGTACTTTATCATCAAAGTAGTCAAATTTGTTTCTGACCTGTGATCCAAACCACTTTTACTGACAGAGTTTTGACTGTGGGCCTCTCTGACTGAATCTCGATCCTGATTAAAATTTGACTATTTGCAGTTTTACAATATTATTTTGTGTCAATGCTACAATGTTGTTTCTTTGTTAGAGAAAGTAAATCTGTTTGTTCTTTGTGTGTTGTGGTTCTTTATGGATATTTTTAGACCACTGAAAACATAGAAAAATATACGTTCTTACTGTGAGCAGGCTTGCATCTCCACAAACCTGATATTCCACAGTATGGCATAAAATGTATCTTATCTTCTTGGAAAATGTTCCAAATTTATTGGTTTAACTTTCTTTTTCCTGTCATGATGATTACTATATCGACTTATTGTTCAATACATGAAAGATGGAGCAGTACTTTGGAGGCTCAATATGCATTGTGGTACTTTTTCCTCTTTACTAGTGGGGACATTTTTGATGTTTCTTGTACTATATTAAGATTTGAGCTGTAGAGGGATGAAAAAGAACTTCTATGCCTTATGCCTTATTAACTCTCTAGTATATTTATTGCATCTCATGTTCATCAATAGGACTGCACAAATAAAATTGTTTTTTGGGGTGAAATCCTGCTTTAGGCTTATGTCAGTGTCAAAATGGTAGTCACTGTTATCCTTTATCATCTGTATTTTCTTCAGTAATATAGCGCACTTCAAAATTACATGTTAACAGGCCTACCACCTCCAGAAAGTTACACACTGTATCTAATTGGCTGTATTTTGTGTTTCAGGTCAGCTGGTGAGGATGCTGCTCATCACTCAGGTCACGCGATATCTGGATTTTAAAGTGGTAGAAGGAAGCTTTGTCTTTAAAGGAGGAAAAATCTACAAAGTCCCTTCCACTGAAGCAGAGGCGCTGGCATCAGGCAAGAACACTCACTCATAACATAGATCAGGGCTGTTCTCAAAAATTGGCTTGTGTCATCAGCTCTTCTCGGCTCTACTTGGCCTGGTTGTGTTTCCATAACTTTATACAGACTGGTACTGTATCCATGGAAACTGCTCTCAACAAATGAATTGATTCTTTGCCGTGACATCATGCTGGGGTTGTTCTGCATGTATCTTTATGGTGGAACGTTCAACAGTTACCATGGAAACAGAATGAGCACCATAGAAAAAAAAAGCTTTCAAGATTTTCAAGTCTGAGAACTCAATAAAAAACAACGCCTCTTGAGGAGCCTGCGATCCATATGAGCATTCATGGTCCTGTTTAGGAGTTTTCAACAAAAAGTGACTAAATAAAAAACTGTTGGCGAATGCTAGCTTATGACTGTAATGCTCTTTGAGAGGGACTTGTTTACCAGCACAAATCAGCTCAGCTGTTGTAGTTCAGCTAAATCCACTCTTTCTGCTCAGACTGTATTCAAATAAAGGTCAGATTAAAGTCTAACGAGCCTCAGACAGAGCAGTGCTATATCCACCAGCAATCTGACCAGTTTGTCAGTTTAGTACCTGCTTGGCTTGGTTAGAACAAGGACCAAGGTACTAAAATGTACCTAGTACTGGTCTCTGTACCTGATTTTTATTGTCTTAATGCAAAAAACGGAACTGGTTTCATTTTAAACACCCCATGCATTCAGAGCATCCTAATTATTTACCACAATGAGTATATAAGTGCTTTTCACAACTCTGAGACCAGAGCAGAGTTTCGTCGCTTTAATGCTACAGTAAAGCTAACAACTAACACGCTTACCACGCACTTCCTGATTATTGGACAGTATAACCCTTTATAATAATAATGAATATTTCAATGTTTGCTAATATGTGCATTGTGTCTCCATGGTAACTGGTTGACACTCATACCTTTGCCACTCACTAATTAAGTTCCAAAGGTTGTGATGTCATGTGCATAACCTCTATTTATCAAGTGTACTTTTTTGAACTAGGGGGGCTTTTTTTATTGTTCTGCAATAAGATAAGTAACTCTTTTAAAATTTTAGTTCAAACCTTAAGTTTTGCATTCTGGTTATATATTTATTACATTATTTATATCGATCCCCAGCCTTAATCTTCAGTCTGTCTCTTCTCCTCAGGTCTGATGGGTTTGTTTGAGAAGCGGCGTTTTAAGAAGTTTCTGACGTTCGTGGCCGGATTTGATGAAAACGACCCCAAGACATTGGAGGGAGTGGATCCACAGAAAACCACCATGAGGGAGATCTATAGCAAATTCAGCCTGGGCCAGGACGTGCAGGACTTCACCGGACACTCACTTGCCCTATACCGCACAGATGAGTAAGTCATAAGAGCTGGGCCATACAGCGAATACATGAATATTGCCAAAAATGACTAGGAACAATAGATAATGTGATTAAAACAGTTTAGTAGCAAACAATATATGGATTGTATTTAGTTCCACTCTAATACAGATGGGGGGCAGCTAAAATTAATGTTAAAATGCTGATTTGTGTTACACAGTGAGGCCTTGGGTCTAGTCACTAATAGAAATGATCAAGTTCAATATTTGTGAATTTACCTTTTGGCTATTACATCGCAAAGTACAATGTAAGGAAAATTCTTGCTCTTGCCTCCATCTGAGACTATGACAGTGAACACAGTAATATTGTGTTTATGTTGTAGAATGTGATGATCTCATAGTCTCAGATGGAGGGCATGTTCTATATAAATCTATGAGTGTTATATAGTTTTAAAGAAATCTCAGTGTCTGATCCATAAATGTTGAACCTTCTCATTATTTGTTTGGGTTTGGCTCCACAAACTTGTCATTAATCTTATAGTTTTAAAGCATTTGACTTTTGTTTACTTATACTGACAGAGAAGATGCTGAACTTTGTGCCAGTTTTTGTTTCAAGTGGATAGGCCCACTAATTAGTGACATTAACGACAAACCAGGTCAACAAATCTGCAATCTGACAGTTACACAGCAAACTCCACCTGAGAATTCTGACCTGTTTCCAGCTCAGGTTAAACTAGATGTATTCTAGTGATAGCCCAGCTCCATGGAGAAAAGCAGGTTATGTTATGTTTAATATTGTGCTGTCATACCCATCACGTTGTTCCTGTGTTTGCAGTTACCTGGATAAACCCTGTATTGAAGCTATAAACAAGATCAAACTCTACAGTGAATCTTTGGCCCGATATGGAAAAAGTCCCTATCTCTATCCACTGTACGGACTGGGAGAGCTCCCACAAGGATTCGCAAGGTAACGCCAATACTGCGGCAGAGTGGTTATCCTGTCACTTCCCTTTCACCAAGATGTTGTGTGTTTTCTCTCTGAGTGGAGTGTTCATGTCCTCTCTGTGTGACTGCAGCAGAGTGGTTATCCTGTCTCTTGCCTTAAGTGTCTATAAATGTACTGTACAAATTTATGCATCTTTGTGTTTTTGTAGATTGAGCGCTATCTACGGCGGGACATACATGTTGAATAAACCAATAGACGAGATTGTTGTGGAGAACGGAAAAGTCGTGGGAGTCAAGTCTGAAGGAGAGGTGAGGAATGATTTTAAATACAGCAAAGTGTCACATTTATATTGAAGTGGACATTTAAAGTCACAACTATAGAATAAAGTCTATGTGGGGAAGCTGGCCCAATGTGGTCGAAATAGGAGACAGACTCAGAAAAATTCCCCCATTATCAAAATTTATTTCAATCACCGTGGTAAAGCATGGAAAAAATAATGCATATTTACAAAAAATAACTGTGCTCAACATAAGCAAAAAGCAACAGAAACTGAGGAAACACTCCACGTGTACCCAGCTACACTGATGGACCCCTGAAAGACTGGCTTGCCCTGCTTTTATACTGTCTCAACCCAGAAGCACCTCCCCCAGATAAACACCATTTACTTCTTGTTAGGTACAACTTTAGCAGGATCTCATACTACACTGCTTTACTTATTAGGGCCTAAGTCTTTACTTTAAAAACTGTTTAAAATAAAACTGTGTTGCCTTTAAGGCAATTGAGTTCTTAAATAAGTTCAAATGTGTTAAAATATATTAAAAAGCTAAAAAGGGTTCTATACAATGTTCCCTCTAATTTTTCACGAGTCTGAGCAAACACACAAACTCCCTGAGCTGTCCCATGGACCACTGTGAGTGACATCAGACGTGTGCACTGTGGTCATGCTGCATCGCATCCATCCAAGTTAAATGGTTTATTCAAAGAATCAAATTACCGCATTTGCTTTTCTGTTATAAGTCTTTTAATTAAGTGCTTTAGCCACTTATACAATAAAAATGACAAAAATCTTGCTCATGACCTGTGTACTATGTTAATGCTATTGGAAGTATAAATATTAAATTTTAACTATGGCAAAACATGAGCTTCCAACCAAACCAAGACAACTGTAAATTCCAATGTTGAAAACACACTTAACATTTTTATAATAAAGCTCTGACTTGTATTATGAGTATAAGCCATTGTGTGAAGCTTTGTGCACTGAGTGAGATTGTCCTACTGTGTCTGGGAGACAGTCCGTTAACTCTTTTTCAGTATATGACACGATCATTTGATTTTTACAACTCATAAACTAGTGACAGTATTTAATGACCAAAACACACTGAGAGGAATCTGCATCTGCACACCCAGCTGCTCTATTACTGTATATTTACATATCATATCAAAACACAATATATAATGTGTATTTGTATATAAAATATATTCAAAACAAGTGGTATGGGTCAAAATAAATATATATTTACAAACCACACACTGCAAACAGTGAACAAACACACACACTTCAAAATGTAAACAAACACACACTGGAAACTAAGAACACACTGTACATGATTGTGTGACAGTGTGACAGTCATTTTGTGACAGAGGTTGGAGGGTTGAGTCCCGCTCGGACCAACTTCTGTCATTGTGTCCTTAGGCAAGACACTTCGCCCAAGTGGTGTGTGATGATTGGTGGTGGTCGGGCGCAGATTGGCATTAGCTAATGCTAATGATTACACATGATATATCTGACCCACAATTAAGTCAATAGCAGAATAAACCACGCTTAGCAATCAGGAACAGCATCCAATCCATCGAAACGTAAGGTCCTCTGCTCCTGAGTCCACTGTGGGATCTTCACTCTTTGCCATGAACCGCTCCGGGTCCGAGATGCCTCTAGTTTAACTTGTACAAACATCCACAGTGTCCTCGCTCGCGTACTTCCTTTGTTTTGTCCGTTACGTCATGTTTAAAATGCAAAACTGCTACAAAACAGTGCGTAACAGTGCGCCCGAGGGCGGGCCGTCGGAACGTTAAGGGGTTAAACAGCACTTGGCATCATTAGGCAGTCTTCACTCCACATCGGCCACATAGGCTAAAACACTGATAGCGGCGCATGAGGATGCCCGTCAATGACGTTGATAAGCTGCACAAATACGTATGTGAATCACATAATTGGCTAGAGCAGCTAGTCACTGACTCACATTGAAAAATAGCGCAGAATGAGTTGTTGTGTTTATTTTATTTTCAACTCCGGTACGATTTTTTTTGTGCGCAGCACAGATTTTCTGTGCGCGGAGACCGTGTCAGCAGTGCGCAATTGCGCATGCGTGCAGCTTAGAGGGAACAGTGGCTCTATAATAATTTACAAGTGTTTTTCATAATTACAAGTATAAAAACAAGTATTTCATAATTAATTGTGGTTTAAATAAAAAAAAAAAATAATATTGTGGAATAATTGTGCTTCCGGTTTTACTGTGCTACCTCTGGTTTCTGGTTTTAATGGTAAACAAGACGCATGTGAGATCTGACATTGATCTGTCGCCATCTACCGCCATCCACCTTGAAGCACATACATGGAAATGCCGTAAGTTTGTAAATGTGTTAATTAATGTCTAGATATTAGTGATGGGCAGATGAAGCTTCATGAAGCATTGAAGCATTTCATCCAATTGGTTCACTCCAGTGCAAAGCTTCTTGAAGCTGCATTTGCTCTAGTAGGACATCTACTGGACACAAAAATACCAGTTGGCATGAATGTGAAGTGTGTGGCATTTTGCAGAAAGCCTGTGAATAAAGCTGTCAGCAAAATAAAGAAGTATGCAAAACATGTATATTGTAGTGATGGCGGTATATTGTGTATATATACACTGGCAGTATGGAAAATTATTTTTTTGGAAATGATGAAAATGATCAGTTACAGTGAGGTGAGGGTGGTTGGGCTTGGGGTATGGCCAACGATTGTGCTTTTGTAGTGTTGACTTGTGTTTTGGCTCATTTTCACTCGCTTGTGGCTCTACTTTTGGGCGACGTGTCTGATGTGTTATATGTGATACGTCATTGCAGAGGACAAGAGCAGATAATGTACTTGCCACTACATCAAATAGATTTCTGTGGCGATCAGGATTTTCGTTATATATCTACGGACAAGCTTATTAGCGCGTCATGAGGGACAGGCGAAAGTTATGTCGGAGAAGATTCAGTCGCTGATAAATTATTTACTGTTTTTGTGCAGCCCGGTAGCAAATGCATAACGGACCGGTACCGGTCCCCGGCCCGGTGGTTGGGGACCACTGGTTTAGAGGACACCTTATTATTTTTTATTTAAAGATAAGTTTCTCCACTGTGGCAGTTCTTAGTTGATTTCTTTTTTTTTTGACAATATTTCTCCTGCTTTGGAAAACACCGGCTCACAGGGCACAGATGAGGCAGACGTACACAAGAATGCCTCTGCTAACTTGTATAAATGAGGATAGACATATTTTTGTGTCTCGCAGTATTGAAGACTCACTCGCAACTCTCTCCAAACTATCTCTAATTCCATCCAAACTGTCTCCAAACTCTCACTGACCGTAACTCTGCATCAAACACACATATTTTGAATGAAGCCTGAGGGGTTTATTACGCTGTCAAAACTGGCTGCAAAATCTTGACTTTCTGAATCAGTCACGTGGTACAGCCGGGCAGTGAGGCTTCGGACGTCATCATTTTCAGTTCCTCCTCTAAATGAGGCAAGCCTCGATACACGCATCACGGAAACGCCCCCTCCCCTACTCGGCACACGCTTTGCTAAGAGTTATTGTACTTGTATTTTTCTCCTTCAGATGGTGAAAACTGTAAATGCAACAAAACATCCCCTGTAGTCCTGGTTCTTCTCCAGTGGTTTAGCTCAGTGTTATATTCATGACACTACAAAAACTATAAACACTTCAACATTACAAAATACAAAAAGACATTGAAAGAAAAAGAACTCAACTCAGTTCTCCCCTCCACATGGTCCAGCCCACAGCCACTCCCAAGCCTTTAAAAATGGCTGCCATAGGGCACGCCCCCTCTTTGTCTGGACCATTTGGAGATTCAGGTAAGTAGATGAATGTATTATACTGAATTTACAAAATATACCCAAATAAAATATCTTTAAAGTAACAGGTTTGTGGTGATTAAATTAAAGGTAAACTAACTGAAAACTAAACAAACCAAACCTGGGACAGTTCTGTTTAGTTGTATATTGCAAAATTGAGTGAATAAACAAAATTATGGTGGTATTAAAGGGACAGTGGCCCACTTTGTCACACTCTACCTGATTTGTATTGTCTTAAAATGTGAAAAACGGAACTAGTTAATTTTAAACAGTTTGCAGTGGTCAGAAATTATTCCTCACTTGCCTTATGCATTCTGAGCATTCTTATTATTCACCATGATGAGTTTATAAACGATTTTCACAACTCTGAGACCAGGGCTGAGTTTTGCTGCTTTAATGCTACAGTAAAGCTAACAACTAGCATGCTTACCATGCACTTCCTGATTATTGGACATCCATCCATCCATTTTCTTCCGCTTATCCGGGGCCGGGTCGCGGGGGCAGCAGTCTAAGCAGGGACTCCCAGACTTCCCTCACCCCGGACACGTCCTCCAGCTCCTCCGGTGGGACCCCAAGGCGTTCCCAGGCCAGCTGAGAGACATAGTCCCTCCAGCGTGTCCTGGGTCTTCCCCGGGGCCTCCTCCCGGTGGGACATGCCCAGAACACCTCCCTAGGGAGGCGTCCAGGAGGCATCCTGAGCAGATGCCCGAGCCACCTCAGCTGGTTCCTCTCAATGTGTAGGAGCAGCGGCTCTACTCCGAGCTCCTCCCGTGTGACCTCACCCTATCCCTAAGGGTGCGCCCGGCCGCTTGTATCCGCGATCTTGTCCTTTCGGTCATTACCCAGAGCTCATGACCATAGGTGAGGGTAGGAACGTAGATTGACCGGTAAATCGAGAGCTTCGCCTTCCGGCTCAGCTCCTTTACCACAACGGACCGATACAGCGACCGCATCACTGCAGACGCGGCACCGATCCGCCTGTCAATCTCCCGCTCCATCCTTCCCTCACTCGTGAACAAGACCCTGAGATACTTGAACTCCTCCACTTGGGGCAGAGACTCACCACCCACCCGGAGAGGGCAAACCACCTTTTTCCGGTCGAGAACCATGGCCTCGGATTTGGAGGAGCTGATTCTCATCCCAGCCGCTTCACACTCAGCTGCAAACTGCCCCAGTGCCTGCTGCAGGTCCTGGCTCGAAGAAGCCATCAGGACAACATCATCTGCAAACAGCAGAGATGAAATCCTGTGGTTCCCAAACCAGGCCCCCTCCGGCCCCTGGCTGCGCCTAGAAATTCTGTCCATAAATATAATGAACAGAACCGGTGACAAAGGGTCTGACTAAGAGCAGTTCAGAAGCCCCCATGAATAGAGAAACAACGAGGCCAGTTACGTCGCCCGGACTGGCGTTACCGGGGCCCCACCCTGGAGCCAGGCCTGGGGTGGGTGCTCGGCAGCAAGCGCCTGGTGGCCGGGCCTTTCCCCACGGGGCCCGGTCGGGCCCAGCCCGAAGGAACGACGTGGGGCCGTCCTCCCGTGGACCCACCACCTGCGGGAGGAGCCATGAGGGGCGGGGGCGGAGAGATCCGGGCGGCAGTCGAAGGCGGGGACCTCGACGACCGGATCTCCGGACATGGAGACTAGCTCTGGGGACGTGGATTATTGGACAATACACCCTTTTATAATCATAATGAATATCACAGTGTTTGCTAATGTGTGCATTGTGTCTCAATGGTAACTGGTTGACACTCATCTTTGCCATAACAACTAGCATGCCAACAGCTCACTTCCTGATTTTCTAAGGATAAAGCGCTTTATAATTAGATGTAGGTAGCTGCTTTTACAATATATCTGTACTTTGCTAACAACTAGGATTGTCAAGTAAACTAGTATTGAAACTGAACATCTTACTGAACTAAAGCAGTCAAATGTCTTTCTCAACGGAGTAAAACTTGATCTGGTCCCAGAATTTAAATATCTTGGAGGTATCCTAGACCCAACATCGTCCTTTAAAAGTCACGTAAAAAGTGTTGCAGGTAATTCAATTCAATAATCAGAATTTTTGTCATATCCGGAATTACTTGAACATGAGTGCTGCTAAAACCTATTTCTACTCTATGATCATCTCTCGCATAGACTATTGTTTAACTACTTGTTCTTTTGCCTGCCCCACAGCACTTAAAACTATTAAAACCACTGTAAAAGAGGCCTAAAAAAACTATTTCTTACCACCACTGTCACATGAAAAAGTATACACTATTGGACTTTAACAGCATGGTCAACCTTAAAAGAGCTTACCTAATTTATAAGGTCCTACACTCCCTCGCACCACCACCGTTAAAAGAGTACATTAAATATAAAGACAATTTAGCAAGGACCACACGAGCCTGAGGTGACCTGCTGATCCTCCACAGACGGGCCACTTTTGGTCACAATGTATTGTCTGTCCAAGGTGAGAACCTGTGGAATAGTCTCCCGGTAACCCTGAGAGAATGTCTTATCTACAGTTCTTTTGAAGCACAAATGAAAAACTGGTTTTGGTCAAACCAAACATGCACTCACCTATAGGGGCAGTGTGATTTTAACTTTTCTATTAGAGAGATATTTTGCATATATGAGCAAATATGAAGGGGGTGGGTATAAAATGTAAATGGGGTCTGTGCAATATTTTGTATGGTGCAATAATGGGAACTGTGCAGTGAGTGGAATGTGCAATATGTGGGATGTGCAACTATGAGAATTATGCAGTTTTTATTTTGACCCCTCTGTGACCTCAGCCCTTGGGACAATGCATGGAAATTAACCTTTGGCTATAATCCGATGTGTTTCCGTTCATGTGTGTCATGGCATGTCTGTTCGTTAACATGCTTTGTCCCAAATAAATAAATTAAAATTAGATACTATTTTTTGCAGGTATCAATACTAAAACGCGTCCCATTCACAGGACAGAAATTAGAGTACGTCCATGGAACCTGCCTGAACATGACCCACAACTGAGACATTACAAAGAAAATGAAAACAGACTCTACATTTAGGTTGTATTCACACTAGCACTGGTTAGTATGCTTTAATCGAACTCTAGTTCTTTTGGCCACAAAGTCCGGTTCGTTTGGTCAGGTGTGAATGCGCAATCGAACTCTGATACGGTCCAAAAAAGCGAACTCTGGTCTGCCAAAAAACCTAGGTCTCGGTCCGGTTGAAGTGAACTCTGGTACGGTTCAAATGCATATGTGAACGCCAAGCGGACCACAGGCCGCTCCAAAGACAGGAAGCGGATTACATGCAGAGCATTCTGGGTAAATAAAACCAAAACAAACACGGGTGCAAAGCTAGCGGAGCAGAGAAATGGCTCGTGGTCAGACGTGGAGTGAAGAGGAGGTAAAAGCCCTCATAGAAATATGGTCTGACGAAAATATATGTCAGTTACAGTTCCCTGCGGAAAAGAAGTTGCGTTGTATTGACCAATAGACGAGCGGCGTTTCTTCTTCATGGTTTTTTGTCTCATTTCCTTCCATGGTTTTTGGTACAGCGCCACCACATGTGAAGGATTAGACAAGCTTCTCAAAAGGTTTGGTTCGTTTGACAAAAAGCAGTGTGAAAGCAAACCGCTCCAGTTGAAAATGTTAACAATGTTTCAATTTTGGTCCCGAATCGAACCGAGTCTACTGGACTATTAGGTGTGAAAACGACCTTAAAGCATCAGTAACGCGCACACACACACACCACATTCATACTAGGCACAAGTACAATATGCCCTCTTTAAATATCGCAGTTTTTTATTAAGCTCCCTCCCTCTTTTGGCTGTGTCCAGATCGCTCGGTGTAAGCAGCTGATCTGTGACCCCAGCTATGCCCCAGAACGAGTGAAGAAGGTGGGACAGGTGATACGTGTCATCTGCATCCTGAGTCACCCCATCGCCAGCACTGGAGACGTGAAGTCCTGTCAGATCATCATCCCCCAAAACCAGGTCAACAGGAAACACGGTGAGAACGCACACGAGCTACATGAGGGAAGAGACGAGGAGAGGGGGGGATGTTACTCAACACATGTGTGAGTTTGCATTATTGCCTTGCATTGCATTATTAGTCTGTTTACATCTCCAAAGCTCAAAATGCTCTCTTTCACCTTGTGATGTCATGTAGTTGTAGTTTTCAAGTTAACAGCTACCTTTTACCTTCTGTTCAGAAGAGACTGGATCATTTCAACCCCTGAATTGTCAAATGATTCTGGTGAAGTTGTATGGAGTTTAAAAATACAGCGGAGCTCTTCCTGTGTTACCACTTGACATCACAAGGTGGAACAGACTGTTTTCAGTTTGACCTCAGTTTGACCTCAGGGAAATAAGGCAGCTGATTTATCTCTCATTAATGTTCATATCTTAATTTACGGGCACAATAGTTAAAAAATATATATAAAATATATATAAAAATACCAGGATTATGTAGAGAGGGGTAATATGAAAATTTTAAGACGAAAATGATGAGTCTGACAGCAGCACTTACAAAGAAGGGGGCGACAGTTTCCTAATGTAAAGTGAATTGGGGCCAGAGTCGATGGACCTGGAAACACACCCGTGATAACTTCCTATTTGGAACGCGGTGGCTAGCAGGTTAGCTATGTCCATTTATGTATACAGTTGATGATTATAACAGATCGGAAAATGACGTAATATGGGCCCTTAAATTGTGGCCAAATCTTCTTGTCAAAGCCTCATCTCGTCAGATCTCTGAAGCTTGTTCATGGATTGGAGACCGCTGAGAATACCAGGTGCCACAGTAGGGCGCGCAAGGCAAGACACTTGACTCACATTGCCTAGTATGAATGTGGTGTCCTAGTGATAGTGGTGGGAGGGGCTGATGGTGCAGATTGGCAGTCTAACTTCCATCAATCCGCCCCAGGGCAGCTGTGACTATAGTAGCTTATCTCAACTGTGGAACGGATGACGGAATGCATTATTAATTCATACATTGATCATTGTCACTTCCTGTGTGTGGAGCCCATAAGAGGGACTTTTACAATATATCTGCACAATGGCAAAACTCACTTTACTCAAGTTCGTGGACAAAATCAGGTCCAGGCTCTTTGAATGTCTGTGAGTCTAACTGAAACTTTTAATCTGTTTTTCTGTTCAGACATCTATGTTTGCATGATCTCGTTTGATCATAACGTGGCCTCAAAGGGGAAATACATTGCCATCGCCAGCACCACAGTGGAGACCAATAACCCCGAGGCGGAGGTACAGCCAGCTCTGGACCTGCTCAAGCCCATAGACCAGCGCTTCACCAACATCAGCGACCTGTATGAGCCTACTGACCTGGGAGTGGAGAGCCAGGTACAGACACATAAAGACTGGTTTAGTCCAGGTTTAGTCCTGTTTATTTTTATTTTTTTGTACCAGTTTTTAGTACCTTGTTTAGTCCTGTTCTAGAATGGCTCTAAAACTGTTCTAGTTCTGTCTTTAGTATCTGGTTTAGTCCCTGGTTTAGTCCCTGTTTTTTAGTTCTGTTTTAAACCTCCTCTAGTCCCTGGTGTTTAGTCCCTGCTGTTTAGTCCTACCTAAAGTTTATATAAGTGGACAAAGTTACTATTCTAGCTGCTGTGTTCCAAATAGGGAGTAGGAATCTTTGTCGGTTCCAGTTGAAAAATGGTGGCTCCTCTCTCTGTAACTGCTGCTGTCAGAGGTCACATTATGACCTTAAAATGTTTGTATTAACCCACTCTACATGATCCTGTTTTTTTTCCTAATATATTTTTTTCCAAAGAATAACAGACCTCCCCTCCTTGAAGCGGCACCTTAACATGGTGGAGGGGTTTGAGCACCTGAGTGATCCTGGGAGCTATGTTGTTGGGGGCTTCATGGGTCACCTGTGGGAAACAGGTCCTGGAGGACAGCTCAGACTAAGACCGGAGAAACCCTTCATGAAGAGTATGCAATCAAGAGAGGTCTGGGTGGCAGGCGAAGGCAGGGGCCTCGATGTCCAGCTCTCCAGACATGGAGACTGACTTTGGGGACATGGAATGTCACCTCGCTGGGGGGAAGGAGCCTGAGCTTGTGTGGGAGATTGAGCACTACCAACTAGATATAGTCGGCCTCACCTCCATGCGCAGCATGGGCTCTGGAACCCAACTTCTTGAGAGGGGCTGGACTCTCCATTTCTCTGGCATTGCCCGCGGGCAGAGGTGGTGAGCTGGTGTGGGTCCCACCGGAGGAGCTGGAGGATGTGTCTGGGGTGAGGGAATTTTGGGAGTCCCTGCCCCCTACCTCTACCCTAATCTAGCCTTGAGTGGCTTCAGTTAACTGGAACCAAACTGTATATGGAAGTGGGTGCCATACAGTCTATGGCCCTGCCCTAGTCCACGATTTGGAGATTTGTCCCCACTGCTCCTGGTACATATATGATCTTGCAGGCCAAATATAATTATATCAAGGGCCAAATATGGCCCGCGGGCCTAAGTCTGCCATGTCTGCCATAGACTGTTTTATGAAGTGGACTAAGTGTGATGTTACCCATAGTGTTTGGCTCCTGTCCAATGAATCTCATCAAGGCTAACAGATATAGGGGCCAATTTGAAGCTGAGTTCCATATTTGGAATTCCGACAATGAGTATCATACCAACCAAAGAGCCCAACAGGAGTGAGGCTGTTGAAAGTGAAACCCATCCTGTCTGCATTGTTGTAAGCAGGGAGCAGGTGCTTGGCAAAAGGTTTGATTAACAGCTTTGCTAAAGCTAGCGAGAGGGACTTCAAAGAAAGAGGGCAGCTCATCGATCTGTTATTAATGTTCATATACTGATTTCCAGACACACAAGCAAATTAAAAACAACTGAATCACGTAGCGCAAGTTAATACGAACATTTTAAGACCAAAATGATGAGCCTGACAAACAGCAGTTAAAGAGAGGGGCCATGGTTTTTCAATACAAAGTGAATGGGACTCAAAGTCCAGTTCCTGTTTTAAGATGGTGGCCAGCAGGTTAGCTATGTCCATTTACATACAGTCTATTGTCCTTAGTATTTGACCCATAAAGTGTACCTTAACTTGTGTCAAATTGTTTACGTATTTATGAACATTATAGACCATTGTCTGACCTAAATGTGTTCTGTCTTCAGATCTTCCTCTCGCGTTCATACGATGCCACGACTCACTTCGAGACGACCTGCAACGACATTAAAGACATCTACAAGCGGCTGATGGGCGTCGAGTTTGACTTTGCGGAGATGGAAAGAGGACATAATGACATCGTGGGAGAACAGGATTAAAAACAACAATAATGAATATACCACTCCTTCAGTTGGCATCAGCTCTGCCTGCTGCAGAATCAACACCAATTACACTGTGGACTTGTATGTGGCCCTTACATTATGAATTGAATATAAAAAACAAAGATGCACTGTGCAACTTTTTTATAGCACTTCTCCCATATGCTTGTCTCTATGGTTAGCTTATTGCTTTTCCTAGAATTTTCAACAATATAGCGTTAAACTTGACATCATGTATTCTTACAATTAGCGGGATCACCTCTTCACACATCTGACCTGTGACCCGCCCGCTTGTCTTGCCTGATAAATAAGTTTAAGGCAAAAGGGTGATTTTTATTTTTATTTTTCATAGAGACAAGCAGAAGTGTTTCACAATACAGCTTTTTAAATAGAGTACTGCGACAATTCTTTCGACAGGCTTCATCAAGCTAGTCCATTGATGCCAAATAATTACACAATATATCAAATGGGGAGTGAGTATATTTGAAGGATTTAAATCTAAACAATAGCCATCTCAGGTGTTACAAGGCAATGAGGGCTTGGTAATCTTAGTATTTTTCTCATTAAGGCTGGCAAGAATGGCAAACCAAGCAAGTATTATGTATTCAGTGGTTGTGATGGGAGTTGGGAGCACAGTTTGAATAGGAGTCAATGTAAAGGTGGCATTACCAATTTCCCATTGACTTCCATTCATATTTCTCCCAACAGTTTGCTAGCCTCAAAGCACATTACATAGTTAGCCAAAGCCAGCTTAATGGGATGCTGTTTATAATTTACCTTTCAACAAAATCATTTCTACTTGTAATATTGTAGTCATAATAGGAATATATGGTGTACATTAAAGAGGGGGTATTATGTTTTTTTTATGCTTTCTACCATGTCTGTGTAATCCCTCAGTTGTCCAGGTCTGATCCATAGTAAATCCAAAAGTAAAATCTGTCAATTGGACAAAAAGTTGTAGGAGTGAAGACGTTTCACTGCTAATCCAAGCCACTTCTTCAGTTCTGGTCAGATTGCTGGTGGACACTGCCTTATATCCATCTGAAGGGAGGAGCTAGCTATACTACAACTTTTTTTTTTTTTTAAGTTTCTGTATGTAGACTATGTCTATTGAGCTACACTGTTCCTGAGACATACTTGGTATGTCCATACAACTCGTAATGAATGTTTTTTACACCTATGGGCATCCAGGCTAGCTCCATCAAAGAGAAACAATGCCAAGTATGTCTCAAGTACAGTGCACACTTAGAAAGCTTAGTAAAAGCCACAAGTAAAAATCTATCAACTGGACAAAACGTTGAGCTATACTAACATGTTATTTTGTTTCCTCCTCAAAAACATGTCTCAAGAAATTTTAGATCTCATCCATGCATTTTTGAATATTTTAGCGATCTCTTCTGGGCCCTATTTGAACCCTCCTTATGGTTATCAGTATGAGCCTTTACAAAGCTCTGCCCACAAGCCTGTCATTCAGACTTCTACATGGAAATTCTCAATAAATATATAAAAATATGATACAAAACTGTACTCAACAACTTGACAAACCTGATGTGATGTTCAGTATTTTTATTAGCGGGATTCACACTGAAGGGAAGGGAGAGTTAGAGCGTCAAAAACAAAAGTGAAACTTATAAAACATGTTAATAAATTGTTCTGAGCAAATAGCCTTTTCAAAACAGTAAAAGATAACATGGTAATCGAAATATGTTGTATGTTAACAGTTAATACCCCATAAAAGTAAAATACCCCCTCTTTAAGTCTTAGTTGTACTGCCTCTCCAATGCCAAGCTGTCAAGCAGAGAACCTGTTTTGGAGGTTAAAATGTCCGCCGGGTGAAGTTGTGATAGCTTATATTTTTGGAATAACGTGAGCGGTCATTAACTGTTAAAATGCTTAAGGACCAAATGCAGCAGTATTGATATGGAGAGCCCAACCTTCAAATCTGTAAAAACATTGTGGGCTCAGTGATTTCTGTACTGCAAAGAAATATATTAAAACAAATGGAGAAGTATGAGTATTTGAGTGCATTTTTATTATTTAAAAGCAAATATTGTTAGTTATAACTTTGCATGTCATGTTGATAATCTAGTCGAATGTTATCGACAACATTCCCACTGTTTCATGTCATTTGCAAATTGACTTCACTGTTTGGAACTTATCTGGAGGTTAACTAGTCACTATTGTACTCTAGTAAGAGTACAGTTGACGTTACTTCAAAATAATAGCACTCAAGTAGAAGTACAAAGTAGTGGCTGAAGAAATTATTCCAGTTAGAGTAAAGTATCTGTAAGAAATACTACTCAAGTAATAGTAACTTTAATACTGTTGGTACCTAACATCTGATTTTTAATTTTAGTGAAGGACAAAACATGAAATAGGTCTACAGTAAGTCAAAATGTGGCATTTCTAAAAAGACCAAAATGATCCAAACTAAATCGTATCAGGAGGAACGCTGCAAAAACCCAAATGTTCAAATTATTTAATATTTTCAACATATAGCTCAAGTCACTTAGAGTCGTTTTCACTTCCACTACTTGGGTCGAGCATTCGCTCCGAGAGCGGTCAACTCAATAGTCGCACTCTCGAACGCAGTAAACGGCCGAAACAGGAGGCCTGGGAGCGGCTCCACTCGCCCTGCAGCGGGGCGAGTGGGGCCCTGGAGCGGGGCGAGTGAGGTGTGAACGTTGCCGACCTAGGGCCGACCTCCGCAGTCGCAGTAACAGTAAAACTGCTTGAATTGAATAAAAAGCGCTCAGATCACGTGTATTTGTGTGGATGTTGCTGTGGAGCTGCTGTTTGACGCGTTCGTCTGATGAGGCCATTTGGATCCATTTAACTGCACTACACTCTCCTCCTGCCTCAGGTCAGCCTCAGTCTGTGCGTGTTCAAAAACCTGTTTCTCCTCCGCCACCAGCGCATAGTCCTCATGGTGTATTCAGGCACAAGTGGGAAAAAAGACCACCACCTAAAGGGGAAGACTGTCCGCTTGGAGCGCAGTGTCATTCTGGACTTTGGCGTGGCTTATGGAGCGTTTGGGCTGAATGATGCGCGGTGTATGACAACAAGACCCACCCAAAAATAAAGTACACAGAACTAAATCTAGTGAGCACTAAGGGCGCACAACAGAGCCCACTCGTGAAAACGACCTTACTTACAGTGGGAACAGGAATTACAACTTTTAAGTAAGAGTACTGTTACACCATACAGCAATTATTTGAGTATAGTACTGTTACACTGTACAATATATTACTCAAGGAAAAGTACTGTTAAGCCGTAGAAGTAGGAGTAAAAGTATGCTGCTAAAAACGTACTCTGAAAAGTGTATATATATATATATATATATATATATATATATATATATATATATATATTCTCTAGAAAATGTAACTGAGTACTACGTACCTCTGGTAATAAGTTGCGCTTCACGGCTCCATCACTACTTTCTCCCCGTAAACTCCATCTCCCACAATGCACCGCCCTGTTTACCTCCTGCAGCCCTCGCCTTCCCTGCTGTAGCCGGACCCCCGTGATCCTCCAGGGCTTGTCTGAAGTCTGATGTTCACTTAGCCTCGTGATTTGTTTAAAGTGAATGCTCCATGGAGGTGACTGCTGCGCGCCGGTCCTTCCTCTGCGACATCGGTGAGTCTGGAGTGGACACGTCACTAGTGCGTAATGCTCCATAGAGCCATATTCACTTTACTTATGTTTAAAGGTGCACTGTGTAACTTTTGTGGTACGGCTCCATGGTTAAGTTATTTCTGCTTCGTCTAGAATGTTCCATAGGCATCAAACTGCATTTATCATTAACTAATGTTGCATGATGTTTTTTTAAAGTGTGTGTGGGGTTGACTGAATAAGTTTAATGCCATAATGAACAAGTCAGGAGAAAAGAACTCCAGAAATGCTGCGTAGTGCTCCTTTAACTCGGTATGATTTCAACAGTATGTGTGATATTTATGACCACAGGCCACTCGACACCCATCAAGGCTCAAATATGTTCATTAATATGATAATCAAGAACATTCTGTCTTCCTCACGGAGTAGCACAGCCAAGGTGGGTGAAGTGTCCTGCCTAAGTAAAAGAAACATTCAAATCTGTCAACTGGACAAAAAAGTAGTGAAGATGTTTTGCTGCTCATCCGCTTCTTAAGTTGAGGTCACATTACTGAAGGGAGGAGCTATCTACACTAAAACTAAACACCCCTTTTGCTTACAGTTTGTGTTTGTTTGCTAGGTCTAATGAGCTACACTAAGTGTGCACTGTGCCTGAGTCATGCTTTGCATAATCATTCAGGCTCTAATGGATGCTCTCACACCTATTAGCACACTGGCTATTAGCATACTGGCTAGCCCTGTTGTTTTCCTTGTTTTGATTTAGGTCTGAGGATGGAGTTATAAATAGGAGATAGATGATATCTAAGGTCCCCTTTCCTGCTCAAGGAAGGATTGTCTTTCCTAAAAAATGCTTCTTTAACTCCCCTGTCAAACTATTTATTTTCTTAGGCTAAGATCTGTACCTCACTATCTTCAAAGGAGTGGTTAGTGTCTTTGAGATGGACATGTACGGTGGACTGGGGTCCAGAGGAGCTCTCACACTAGTGTTGGTACATCTCCTCTTATGGAGTAGCTGTTTAGTTTCTCCAGTGTAACGCTCACTGCACTCTACATTACACTGAATGGAGTACACTACATTACTTTGTTTAGGGCTCGGGGTTTTGTCCTTTGGGTGAACCAGTTTCTGTCTTAAAGTGTTAGGTTTGAAATAGACCAGGATTTCATCCTTACTGAAAATTCTCTGAAGCTTTTCAGACACACCAGCTGTGTAAGGAATGGTTACACCTTTCCTTCTAGGTTCAGATTCCCTGTTGTCCTGTTTTTTAGCTCGTTTAGATCTATTGAAGGCCCATTTTGGATATCCACAAGCCGAGAGGGTTTTCTCCACTTGTTGTTCCACTGTCACTTTTCCCTCTTCCCTCTGTGTTTGTAGGACCCATTAGGGGCCTGAATGATGCTAAGCCTGTCTCAGGCACAGTGCACACTTGGTGTAGCTCATTAGACCAAGCCTACAAACAGTAACTGTGAACAATAGGTGTGTTTAGTTTTGGTATAGTTGACTCCTCTCTTCAGAGGAGGCAGTGTCCACCAGTAATCTGACCAAAACTGAAGAAGCAGCTTGGATGAGAAGCGAAACGTCTTCACTCCTACAACTTTTTCTTTTACTATGGATCAGACCTGAACGACTGAGGGATTACACAGATGTCTTGCCTAAGGACACAATGCCAGTGTGCAATAGAGCCACTGCTGCCTCCCTGTGGCACCTGTTGTGATATAGTCTCCCATCAGATCTGTTCTGTCTTCCTTCCTCTTTTCCTCTTCTCTCTCATCCTCACTCTCTTCCTTACTCCTCTTTCTCATCTTTCTTTCCCTCCTCCTCCTCTCCTTCCTCCTTTTTCTGTTCTCTCCAATTTTCCTCTCCTTCACCCCTCCTTCTTCCAGTTCTCTCCTCCTCTCCCTCTCTCACTACTCTCTACCTTATTCCTCACCCCTCATCCTCTTTTCTCTACCCCTCTCTCCTTTCTCCCCATCTTTACTCCCACTCTCCTTCAGCATCTCCTCCACCCCCTCCTCCTCTTTCTTCCCTCTCACTTCTTCCCTCCCCCCTCCCTACCTCTCTTCCATTATCTCGATCTATTCTTCTTTCTGTTTTCTCCTCCTCTATTACCCTCTCTCTTCCCTCCCCTTCGCTCCTCCTCCCTCTCCTCTTGTGTTCCTGACCCCCTCTCTTACTCCCTCTCTCTCAAATCTTCTCATCTCTATACCATCTCACCCCTTTCCTCCCCTGTCCCCCTCTATCCTCCTCTCCTCCATCGTACCCGTCTCCACCTCTCTTCCCTCTCACCTCCCCTCTTCTCCAGGGATGTGGGCGGACCGCACAGCTCTCCATGAAGCCGCCTCGATGGGTCGCGTTCTGCAGTTGTCTCAGCTCATAGACTCTGGATCCAGTGTAAACACGGTGACAGTGGACAATGTGACTGCTCTGCACGAAGCCTGTATCAAGGGACACCCCAACTGTGTGAGGCTGCTGCTGAGAGCCGGGGCACAGGTCAGGAAACCACCCAGTAATAGGGCAACAGGTTAGGTTTAAAAGTACTAAGGCCACATGGTAATATAAAAGAACGTACTACCATTAAATGTTGAAAATCATATTCTATTGTCTCAAGAAAGAGGTATCAGAATTAGTATTGAGTATCTAGTCTATTTCTTAGTATCAAAATCAAGTTTGAAATTTTAGTATCGTGACATTACCAGTATTTATGTGACATTAAAACACCAGAGTCAAGCCCCCTCATAGAAAGAGTTTAGATTTTTAGTGCAATAAAAACACTTAAGCTGATTAAATGCTTTTGTTGATATTTTTGGCTGAAATGTTACAGAGTCTGGCTTTAGCTATCCATACTTTAACATTGCATGAATTTAACTCTATAGAAGATTTACTGTTGGAAGAAATTAAAAAACAAAAAAACAAAAAAAACATTGAACCTGGATTGGCTCCGCAAACTTGTCATATTAATTTTATGGCTTAAAGGTCCTATAGTATGCAGAATTACCTCTTATGAGCTATAAGCAATGTTAAAATTCTGTTACCTCCACAAAAACATACCTGGAGTGGTGTTTTGTTTCATTAAGACATGTCTGAGTAACCCTTTATTACTGAGTAACTTAGGGTTTCTGACCTTTATTTTTTTGTCTGTCTACATCTCCAAAGCTCAAAATGCTGTCCATGCCTTGTGATGTCATGAAGCGGTAGTTTTCACGTTAACAGCTCCTTTTACCTTTCGTTTAGTAGAAATAGGCAATTCCAGGACTGAGCTCATCCAAATGATTCTAGTGAAGGTGTTTGGCATTTAAAAACACAGTGGAGCACTTCCTGTATTACATTAACATCACAAGGTGGAATAGAGTTTTTTCAGTTTGAGAGAAGAACATGTACAGGTGAATCCTTCCCCTAGTGAGAGAATGTGATCTGATTGGTTGTCTGGTCTTGTCTCCAGGTAGATGTGAGAACGATTCATGGCAGCACACCGCTCTGTTACGCTTGTACCTCTGGGAGTTTAGACTGTGCTCGACTTTTACTGGAACATGGAGCGAACGTTAACCCTTCTCTCACAACACTGACCCCATCATCACTGCAAGAGGCCTGTATGCAAGGTATGCCCTGCACCTTTGTATTTGGTTCAAAATGAGGGGTGACTGACCAGTGAGCTTCTTTGTTTCACATGGGTCACTGAAATAAACTAATCTCATTGGACCACCATGTCTGGGCTCAAGATGTGATGGAGGGAGCGGTGACCAGACTGATATCTGTTTATACAACCTTAACTCTATATGCAAAATACTTTCCCGATAAGACTGCTGTAGAACTGATGCATATGTAAGCCTTGTTTCCATTGGTTCACTTTGGAGCAGTTAAGATCAGAAAAGTGAATTGTATCAGCCCGTTTGAGAAGTCCAAAGCTGACATCAGAACACATCCTAAACATGTTGAGAATAATATTTTATTCTTGAGCCTCCAGGTTCAATAAATCCATCCATCCATTTTCTTCCGCTTATCCGGGGCCGGGTCGCGGAGGCAGCAGTCTAAGCAGGGATTTCCAGACTTCCCTCACCCCAGACATGTCCTCCAGCTCCTGGGACCCCAAGACGTTCCCAGGCCAGAGAGACATAGTCCCTCCAGCGTGTCCTGGGTCTTCCCCAGGGCCTCCTCCCGGTGGGACATGCCCAGAACACCTCACTAGGGAGGCATCCTGTGCATATGCCGAGCCACCTCAACTGGTTCCTCTCGACGTGTAGGAGCAGCGGCTCTACTCCGAGCTCCTACTGTGTGACTGAGCTCCTCACCCTATCCCTAAGGGAGTGCCCAGTCACTCTGCCAGCCAGGGTGATGGACGAGTCCACCTCCGGGTCCCCAGTCTCTGCTTCCTCCTCGGAAGATGTGACAGTGGGATTGAGGAGATCCTCAAAGTATTCCTTCCACCACCTGACAACATCCCCCAGTCGAGGTCAGCAGCTCTCCACCCGCACTGCAAACTCCTGAGGCGTCTGACGGTTTGCCAGAATCTCTTTGAGGCCGTCCGATAGTCCTCCTCCATGACCTCCCCGAACTCCTCCCAACCCCGAGTTTTTGCCTCTGTGACTGCCCGAGCCGCGGCACGCTTGGCCTGCCGGTACTCATCAGCTGCCTCAGGAGTCCCACGAGCCAACAAGGCTCGAAAGGACTCCTTATTCAGCCTGAAGAAGGCCGGGTACTCTGCACTGCTGTTTGGCCCGTAGGCCGACACAACAGTGAGAGACCTGTCCCCGACCCGAAGGCGCAGGGACGCGACCCTCTCGTTCACCGGGGTGAACTCCAACACGTGGTGGCTGAGCTGTGGGGCCATAAGCAAGCCCACACTAGCTCGCTGCCGCTCCCCGTGGGCAACACCAGAGAAATGGAGAGTCCAGCCCCTCTCAAGGAGTTGGGTCCCAGAGCCCAAACTGTGCTTGGAGGTGAGGCCGACTATATCTAGCCGGTAACGCTCAACCTCCCACACAAGCTCAGGCTCCTTCCCCCCCAGCGAGGTGACATTCCATGTCCCCAGAGCTAGTCTCCATGTCCGGAGATCCAGTCATCAAGGCCCCCGCCTTTGACTGCCGCCCAGATCTCTCTGCACCCGCCCCTCATGGCTCCTCCCGCAGGTGGTGGGTCCATGGGAGGATGGCCCCGTGTCGTTCCTTCGGGCTGGGCCCGGCTGGGCCCCGTGGGGAAAGGCCTGGCCACCAGGCGCTCGCTACCTACCTATTCCAGGTTGGCGCCCCGGTAACGCCAGTCCGGGCGACGTAACTGGCCTTGTTGTTTCTCTCTTCATGGTGGGCTTCTGAACCGCTCTTAGTCAGACCTGTCTCCCAGGACCTGTTTGCAATGGGTGACCCTACCAGGGGCATGAAGCCCCTGACAACATTCGGGTTCTCAAACCCCTCCACCACGTTAAGGTGGCGGTTCGGGGAGGGGGCTTCAATAAAGCAAATTTTTATATTGCTTCAATAAAGCAATATAAAAAATCCAAAATATATTCCCAGTGTAAGCAGTAAACAGATTTTTTTGTAAAGAACTGTTTGATTTCAAATTCCATAAGGTTGACCTCTGTGTGTCCCCAGATACAAGGTAAATATAACAACTGTGATGTTGAGTTAATCCTGACGCCAAAACATTGGACCTGATGGACAAGCTATTTATGTAATTTCGGTTGTCAGGTTCAATGCTTGAATCCAGTTGTTTTAAACCTAAAATGTCTTTCTCTGAATGGTCGCTACCTAAGCCCCAGTACCTGCAGCCAATCATGACTTTGTGCTAATGCAGCCTCTGCAGCTCAGTGAATGAATTCTAGAGGTTCTGAGCTTTCACGTGAGGCATAGCCTGTCCATATACTGAGAATGAGACACACTTGTATGTGTCCTCTATTTGCAGGTTAAGGCTCTGGTTGTTTTGGGTGAATATAGCATTTTCAAGGCAAGACAAGCAAGTTTATTACAATTCGTACACCGTAATTCAAAGTGCTTTACAGAATAAAAATTACATTATAATCAAACAAATCAAAACATATATAATTACAAATCCTAAAAAAATAAAACATCCTAAAATTAACATTTAAACAGAAGGTTCTTCAGACGGCCCAGTAACTTCATTCTCATCATGCAGCGTCTTCACATGACCAGAGCTTGAATAGTGCTCGGTCACAGACTGCCCAAGCAGAGACATCACCCCAGTTAAAACAACAGCGTAATCTTGCCCGGTAAATTTAGCCAAGAGAGTCTGTGCTTTACCCAACTCCTCAGCGCAAACAGCGGCTAAGTCACAGATAGTGTGTGTCACGTTCGTAGTTTCGCAAGTATAAGTATATGGCAGTATCTTGCGCAATTCAACTACTGCAGCCCCCAAATTATATTCAACAATAAGTACGTGGTGTAATGCAGGGGTTAATTGGTCAGAAATGTACACACTTAATCTGCAGTTGTGCTTTTTCTGACATCTTTGACTAGAACAGCGTTTGGTATTTTAATGCCCCGTTCCTCCAATATATCTATGTTGTCCACAGTTTTACAGAATATATTTACCCAGTGTACACTCTCTCCTGGCTAGCTCGCCACTTTATGTAACGGGTATATGGGCTAGGGACCCGACTAATAGTGCTACTACACTGGGCTAGAATCAGAAGACTAGGAATCGGCTCAGGGAGAGAGTGGACAGACACAGTATGTCACAGTTTAGTGGTACTGTGTATTGAAAAAATAGTAGTGATGGGCAAATGAGACGGAGCTCCGGAGCACGTCTCGTTCTTTCTGAAACAAATTGCTCTGAAGCACTGCCTCAGAGATTGTCTCGCAGCAGCCGCTCACGTGACCAAAGTGTCGACGTGTCGGTCCCTCGCACTACTGCTTCGCTCTGCGTGTCAATCGCTTCCGTGTATCGAAGCGTTTCATTGGCTCAGCTTATGTTCCGCTCCGCAATTGGTTCAGAGTGCTTCAGAGTGTTCAGCGCACTTCCGTGGTTTGAGAATCGCTAAACTGCCACAGTATAAAAGATGCACCAATATTTCTTAAAAATGTTGTGAGTATTGTGTGACGTTAGTGGTGATTTTGGTGACTTTTGGTATTTGTTTCATTTTCGATGGCATCTACAAGTGGAAAAAAGGTAACGTATTTTCTTATTTACAGCATGCTATTTATGTTGCTCTTTACATATTATTTTAATTCATCATTATTGTTGTTGTTAGGTACAGTGTATGCTCTGCACACAAGTATTGTCTTACACTAACAATGCTTCATCAATGCTGAGACACCTACGTGCCTGGCACAATACTGACCAGAGCCAGCAGTCCACCACAGGCCCTGGCCACAGGGGCCATTATCCTGACTATAAGTTATATATTTATTTCAATTATATTCCCATAATTTGTGACTTTTTTAATATAAAGGCTACATATTAAGTAAATATAGCCTTCTCATGTGAACACACTTCTTTTACAGTGTCCAGAAAGAATGTTAGATGAGGCCATTGTTGACATGATTATTAAAGATGGCCAACCATTTTCTGTGGTTGAAGGAGAGGGATTCACCAACCTGATGAAAATATTGGATCCTCTGTACAAAGTTCCATGCCACAAAACTGTAAAAACAATGGTGGAAGAACGCTACCAACAAAACAAAAAGAATGCTGAAGAAGACTTAAAGAAAGCTTCTGCTGTCAGTTTGACAGCAGACATGTGGACATCCAGAAATAAGGATGCATACCTGGGTGTGACCTGTCATTATCTTTCTGACGACTTTGTATTATCAACTGTACTTTTAGGGGTACAGTACTTTCCCGTAACCCACACAGCAGCTCATATTGTAAAAGCAGCATCAACAATGATGGCCGGGTGGGGAATAGCCGATAAAGTGTGTGCCATGGTTACTGATGAGGCCCGCAACATTGTGGTAAGTGTTAATCGTTTATGAATTCAAAATATTCATTGTTTTGCTCACTTGTTGAATCTTGTTGTAAAAAAATCTATTTCCCAAACGTCCGAGCTGGATACAATGCACAGCAAAGGTCGCAAAATTGTTGGCCACTTTAAATCAAGCTGTACAGCCAAGGAGAAGCTATCACTCGATCCAACATGGGCATGCCACAGGTGAAGGTGGTCCAGGAGGTAGAAACCAGGTGGAATAGCACCTTTTCCATGTTTCAAAGGATGTATGAGCAGAGAGAACCACTAGGCGCTGCCCCTGCATCCTTGACATAACATTTTAACTTAACATCATTTAGCGCTGAGGATTATGATACAATAAACCAGTGCTTAAAGGTGTTGAGGCCATTCAACAAAGCAATAGTGGAGCTGTCTGGGGAGAACAGAGTATCGGGGTCTAAAGTCATGCCCATTACAAAAATGTTAACTCATGTAATTACTGTTGAGTGTACCCAAATAGATGATAGTGTTGGAGCTACACTAGCCACCCACCTAAAAAATAATCTAAAAGAGAAAATGAGCGTCTTGGAGAAAGTCACCTCCCTGTCGTTGGCAACTATACTGGATCCATGTTTCAAAGAAGTTGCATTTTGCAGCCCATCCAATGCACAGGCTGCTGTTGAGAGACTGTCACGGGAATGTGCCAGCTTGATTGAACTCAGGGCTCAGGGTGAAGTTCAACCACAGTCCTCTCCAGCCCCAAGTGGCGATGACAATCTGTGGGCTTTACTGGACATCCATGTCGTTGCTCAGCAAACCAGCCCTGCATCTGACAGTGCCACAGAAGAAATCCAAAGGTAGTGTTTCAGCTGACACTTGTGCTATTCATCAAGGTTATATATGGTGTACAAATGTTATGCTTTTCTATCTTGCTTTCTAGATACTTGAAGGAACAACATGTTCCCAGATGTGAGGACCCCTTAAAATACTGGGAATCACATAAAATACAATATCCTAATCTGTGGAGACTGGGTCAAAAATATCTTTGTATACCAGCATCCTCTGTTCCATGTGAGAGAATTTTTTCCAAAGCTGGTGAGTTAGTGAGCCAAAGAAGATGTAGACTAAAGCCTTCAACTGTGGAAAAACTTCTATTTCCTAATAAAAACATGTGATATATAAATTGTTGTATTTCTTTTTTAAATGATCAAAATAGAATATATACACTATTTATGACTTCTAATAAAACAGAAAATAGAGTTTTGGGTTCCCAAATCTTGGGTTGTGTGCTGGTTTTTGATGGTTAAATTTGTCCACTAGAGGTCAGTGTTTCTCCAAGGCCTCAGACACGTCGAACCATTTGAGACAATAATGCGACTGAGGTGTCAATGCTTCATGAGGCTCGATTCGCCCCTCAGTAGAAAATAGGAACACAATAGACAGACAATGACCATCCTATTGAAGTAAAATACCCCCTCTTTAATACCCCATAGAAGTAGAATACCACCTCTTTAAACTTGTAGTACATGACTTTTTTTCTTTTTTGTAAATGAGTTAATTTTCCCTGAATGAACTGTAAAAGTAGCTCCTTGTGACATTAGACTGCTGTGCACATTGTACATCTTATCAGTATCAGACTGGAAGTAACACTCTGGTTGGCTGTTCTACTGCTATTCATGGGCTGCAAATTAATGCATGCGAATATTAACAATGTGTTAAGGGTTTGTGAGCACTAGGAACTAGCTGCTTTCTACCTGCATGATTTTAAAACCTGAAATAATTTTCTTCAGTTGCTAATAGAACAGCATTTATAGTCATTTCTTCTCATTGACCCTCTGAAGTTGTATTTGGGGTGATTCATGTTCATTCTTTAATTGCTTATTTTAAAGACATCTATACCCATTTTCACCTCCACCGGTACATGCCCACTGTGACCTATGCACTTTCTTGTCCTGATTTATTTTCTTAATTGGTGATACTTGTAGGATTCGGCAGTGTCGCATAGTCATTTTGATACAAATGGAAAAAAAATGCCTGCTTGATAGTGTGATGTGCAGCTATCCATAGGAGAGGCCGAGAACATGCGGCGCTTTCTTATGATGATGTTTACATTGACGTCAGCTCCCACTGAGCACATTGAGCACTGCAATTTTCTAACACAGATGTCAACGGACTTGTTTCTTTTATTAAGTCATTCTAGATGAATATTGTGATTTAAAATGTGCAAGTTATAACATAATGATCCACAGGTGTCATAGATTATAACTTTAGAGTAGACACAAGCATGATAGAGCTGATTTAAGTGAAACTGTGGGGTAAATTACTTCCATTTCCCTGTTATAGTGAATATATATGTTCATCTTTATCAGAAGCACGCATTAACTCGGTGAAGTTCCATGAGACTGCGTTACACCTGGCGACCCGTGGGGGCAGTGTGGAACTGATGGAGATGCTGATCGAGTTTGGGGCCGATGTTTTTTACAGTGACAACTCCGGGAACAGACCCAGAGACTATGCTGTGGAGGGGACTGATCCATACCTCTGCCTCACATTCTTTGAAAGTACGGCACTTTATAATATTATCATCTACAGAATGAGCTTTATAGAACTTCTGCTCTGTGATGTATATATATATATATATGTATGTATATATGTATGTATATATGTATATATATAAAAAAATCATTTTGTGGCCCCCAGGGGGTCCAGACCCCCACTTTGGGAACCACTACTCTAACAGATCCCATTCCTCAGTCTGTGGATGGTTTTATCAAATAAAACAATGACAGAATTAAGTTAAAGTGACAGAAACAGACAGAGGAAAAAGTGTCATGTGTCATACTCTGGTATGAGGACATACAGTTTTCACTACTGATTACACTGTATTTTGGCATGAAATATTAATTTGAGCAAGATTAATTTTACCTGCCTCCATCTGAGAGTATGACATGATCACATTCTAGAATCTGAAAACCTTCAGCATTCTTTATGTGTATATACTTCATTTTTATGAATTCAAATCATAGATTTTTCTGTGTGTGTTGCAGGTAATCCCCTGAGTCTGCAGCAGATTTGCAGGATCAGACTTCGTTCTCAGCTGGGTCCTCGAGCTTTCCGTGTTATACCTGAACTCCAAATATCTCCATGGATAAAGAACTACCTCCTCTTCTCAGACACCTGTGCTCAGACTCAGAGTCAGACAAAACAATAAAACTATCATTTATTTTATTATTATCGTCATTATTCATGTATTTGTATTCATTTACTAAAGATACAATGAATATTAAAGATACATATTCAGTTAAATTACTTTTTTTCCAACTTTTAACCATGTTATATTTTTGAACCTGGATGAAAGGTGGAACAATACTTTTTGGAGATCAATATTCATCATGGAACTTTTTTTTGTGTTATTTTTCTGTATTGTTGAGATTTGAACTGTAAAAGGCTGAATTTGTGTTTCATTGTAGACACAAACTAACTACTTAAGTGTTGTATTCTGTTATTTATTTATTTATTGTAGCTCGTTTTTAATAATAGTCTTCATTTAGAACAATTTTTGGCTAATTGTGGCTGCTTTATGGTTTAGTTTTAATATTATCATTTATCGTGTATATTTATATATCACACTTCGAAATGCGTTATGTGACAGGCCTAGTAGTTCCCTTATCAAATATGTAGCTGGAGTTGTGTGTTAAGAATGTTTTTTGTTTTTTTGTTTTTTTAATTATGATGTGGTATGTGGTATTATCAATGTGGAATCAGTTTGGAGTATCATGTCTATTCCTGTGTATCCAGTTTGAAATGTTAGTACGGTGGCATTACTCAATCTGGTCACCCTAATTTGGCCTGGTACATCAGTTATTTTTAGAGACGTGAATATTTATGTAGGTCAAAGTCATAAATCAGAAAAGTGAGTCCATGTGACTGCTACTCCACGTGACCCGCCGCTGTTTGTAAACACAGCGGAGGTTTGCTCAGTCTGATAGCTCCGTGTTAGCTCCGTGTTAGCTTGGTGTTAGCTTGTCTGTTCGCTCTTCTGTTAGCTCTGGCTTAGTAGAGTGGTAAAAACAGCATGGAGACCAAGAGTGCACAGCCGTATTTCTTCGGAGACATTGGTGAGTAAGAAAAGTACAAAAAGACATTGGACATTTGCTGTGGGCCAGCTAAAGCTAACGCACTGCACTCGTGTTTGACACGGGCTAATCAGACAGGTGTTTACACCGTAGATCCATGATGACACTGTGATAAGCGATACTGATCGTTCTTTGAAATCATACATATTTTTATGTGCGTGTGATTAAAACCTGGGACACACCGGGTTGGGGTGGTTGGTAGAAATAAACCTGTACATGAACATTCGACAATATCTTACAATTTTTAGCGTTGGCTAAAAATGGTAATATATGAACAAACTCAGGTCTAAACTAAATTGACCAGAGGATCAAATTGGTAAAAATAAGGACATCTGTGACATTTCTTGTGTAAAACTGGGACAAATCACTTGTTTTGTATAAATCTGCTGGGATAGGGGACACAGGACTTTAAACTGACTGTCTCGCGTCTGGTCACCTTAGGTTATTGAGAAGTTCTTACCTCACAGCCCAAAAGTCCTCGGTTCAATCTTACTTTTTGATGAGTTTGCAGGAGTAACATATTCATATCACGTTTTTATTTTTATTTTATTTATTTATTTATTTATTTTTATCAAAATGTGTGCATTCATTCATTTCGTTGCTTATTGTATTGAATATACGTTGTATATTGAGTATTACGTGATAATTAAACCTGTTAACATTTGTAAGAGCTGATACAGACTGACCAGAGAAAAGGAGCTTAAAGCTGCACTGTGTAACTTTTTTCTGGTAGAGGCTCTGTTACCTGCTTGTCTCCATGGAGATCCTGTTGCTTTGCCTGGAATTGAGTGTATGCAGAAAACATCACAGTCTTTGGAACTGTATTGGTGAATATCAAAGGTGTATGGGAGTCAATGGTTAGTCATGACATTTTCTCCTGTAAAAGGGCCACTAAATCTAAAATTTGACAGAGCTGCTGCAGTTTTAGGACTCCATTCCCCATTCAAGATATAAGATTGTTTATCTCCATGGAGACAAGGAGGCAACAGCAACAGGCCAAAATGTTACAGATCAGATCTGTGGAGAGGTCAGCTTGCCCACATCAATAATGCATGTTTTTTTCTAGAAAAATTTGTAAGCAATAAAAATAATTGTAAGGTGGACAGTTTAATGCCATATTATGGTACATACTTGTCCATGGCGATGAGCAAGTATCAGACCCTCTCTGAAAGGTGACATAGGTGATATAACAGATTTAACTTAATCTGAAAGGTGACACTTGTTTAGATCATAGCAGACTTTTTCCCCTCATAGTGAGGGGAAAAACAAAATAAAAAATGTATTTCAGTAATGATTTCATGAACATAAAAAAGGCTTTGAATCAGTGCCATTTAACACATAAAATAGTCAAATATCTTCCTCCAGAGTCTTGTCTGCTCCAAACCACATTCTCTATAGCAGAGGCCTGGCTTTGGACCTCTACATTAAAACCACCCAAACTCATCCCTGACCTTTAGACTGGACTGAATCTTGATCTTGATTAAAATGGTTCATTCCACAGCCCATGCAAATGCTCACAGGCTCATATTGAATAGGGCACAGTAATACCATAATATGCAATACACTATCCTCAATAAACTGCACATATTTCTCTGCGACATGGTATTTTTACAAACCAAATACATTTTAAAGACAGTATTTCTTTGGTATTTCAAAGTTAATATGAAAGACACACACACAAACTGTAGAGCTCCCACAAAATAATTTCCTTTGACACCAAAAAATACATCCCACAAATATATCCCACAATAATCATAATGTATCATCATATTATTTTATTTTGTTTACCCAGTCATTTTCATTTATTTATTTATTTATATTAAGCACATGGATTAAATATACTTAATGCACATTTCACAATTTCTTTCTTATTTAAGTTTGCATAGGAGTAGGAAGAAGAAAACTTATTAAATCCCACCCCTCCATTAATTAACATTAACATTAATTAAATGCTTTGTTTAAGCTTCCTGCCCATAAATGCTTTATGATCAGGTCAACTGAGAATCAACCTGGTCAGGAGGCAGCGCAAGGAGTACACAAAGAGTAGAACATGCATAATAAACATTCAAAACATATTTTCACTTATTAGACTGCAATATTTAGTACCAAGATATATTGATATATTTGGATATTTTTGCACAGCCCTAATATTAACGGGTGTATTCCCTGGAAGGCTGCTGGTCAGAGCGGACAGAGGTGCATAAGGCTGCCTCTGAGGGTGCTGCGTCTGCCCTGAGGCGGCTGATCGAGGGCGGGGCCTCAGTAAACATGGTGGCGGTGGACTCAATAACACCCCTGCATGAGGCCTGTCTGAGGGGCCAGGTGCAGTGTGTGCGGCTGCTGCTGGAGGCCGGAGCTCAGGTCAGAACACACAAACTGTATTTGAAGAATGGGTTAGTTAAGTTAGTTTGAGTAGTTCAGTAGTGGCCAGAAACTGTACAAAGTGTTGATTGATGCAGATAACTTATTAATTTGGTGGCACGGTGACTGACTGGCTGGCACTCACGCTTCACAGAAAGGTTGTTGGTTCGACTCCCGGGCCTTTCTATGTGGAATTTGCATGTTCTCCTTGTGTCTGGGTGGGTTTCCCTTTATATAAAACTTTGTTAACTGCTTTTGTATTTGTTTATTGTTGTATACTGACCTTGTATGTATAGGTATCTAATAAATAAAATTTCCCCCCTTTCGCTCCTCTCTCTCCCTCTTCCCTGCACCCCCTCTCTTCCCCTCTTTCTCTTCCTCTCTCCCCCACTTCCCTTTCCCCCTCTCTCCCCTTTCTCTCCTCCCCCCCCCCCCCCCCCCCTTTCTTCTCCTTCTCCCTCCTCTCTCCCCCTCCCTCTCCCTTTTCTCTCCTCCTCTGTGTCCAGGTGGATGCAAGGAACGTAGACGGCAGTACTCCTCTATGTGATGCATGCACTTCTGGGAGTCTGGAGTGTGTGCGTCTGCTCCTCAAACATGGTGCTAAAACTAACCCTGCGCTAACGTCCAGGACCGCGTCTCCACTGCACGAGGCCTGCATGGGGGGTACTGCTCACACAAGTACTGCAACTGCCATAAGAATAGCCATATGTATTCATCATTGTATTTGAAAATAAAGATACAGTTCACATTTAAAAGCTAGCATAAGTACATTTAATTTTTCCCTCATAGTTTATTGTAAAAGGAAGCACTTGGTGACAAGCAGTTGGTGACAAAATCATTATGTAATTTGATCAAATCTTGTGAATATGTGCCAAAGTATTCCAGCTTTAATATTTGGGCAAAGGCTAAAATTTGAAGTAATACAAGAAAGGGAGTCAGAGAATCAAAAACGAAAGTGAAACTTATAAAACATGTTAATATGTTGTTTTGGGCGAATATAGCATTTTCAAAACAACAATAAAAAGGGTAACATGGTATTCTAAATATGTTATGTTACAGTTAATATAGAGCGATCAAGACTTGTGACATCAACTATGCTGAACTCTTCCGCGTACCCACTTTTCCCCGTCATCTTTCACCCAAACTCCCCCCAGCTCCACTTCCTCGACCTTCACTTGATCCCTCACCCAAACTCTCCCCTGCTTGAATTAATAATTTTATTTCTTCTTTAATCTTGACTTTGTTTGTAACTGAAACACAGCTCGACAAAAACACAGGTAAGGCAATTCTAGTGGAATCAACTCCACCCAACTTCAAATTTGAATCTGAAACAAAAGTAAACAAAAAGGGTGAAGATGTGTGTGCATTTTTGTTTTAGAGATAATTTGGTCACTCACAGGTTGTCATTTGGGGTGTTTTCATCTTTTAAGTATGTTTCCTTTAAAATGGAGCTAAAACAATCACCCTCCATAGTTTACTCAATCATATACAAACCTCCCCAGCACTGTTGAAGTTTTATTGATGATTTTACTGAGATGCTTTTAGTTGTACACACGTGGACAAAATTGTTGGTACCCGTCAGTTAATGAAAGAAAAACTCACAATGGTCACAGAAATAACTTGAATCTGACAAAAGTAATATAAATACAAATTCTATGAAATTTAACCAATGAAAGTCAGACATTGCTTTCCAACCATGCTTCAACAGAATTACTTAAAAAAAACCCAACAACTCATGAAACAGACCTGGATAAAAATGATGGTACCCTTAACTTAATGTTTTGTTGCACAACCTTTTGAGGCAATCACTGCAATCAAACAATTCCTGTAACTGTCAATGAGACTTCTGCACCTCTCAGCAGGTATTTTGGCCCACTCCTCATGAGCAAACTGCTCCAGTTGTCTCAGGTTTGAAGGGTGCCTTTTCCAGACGGCATGTTTCACCTCCTTCCAAAGATGCTCAATAGGATTTATGTCAGGGCTCATAGAAGGTCACTTAGAATAGTCCAGTGTTTTCCTCTTATCCATTCTTGGGTGTTTTTAGCTGTGTGTTTTGGGTCATTGTCCTGTTGCAAGACCCATGACCTGCGACTGTGATCAAGCTTTCTGACACTGGCCAGCACATTTCTCTCTAGAATCCCTTGATAGTCTTGAGATTTCATTGTACCTGCACAGATTCAAGACGCCCTGTGCCAGATTCAGCAAAGCAGCCCCAGAACATAACAGAGCCTCCTCCATGTTTCACAGTAGGGACGTTGTTTTTTTCGTGATATTCTTCATTTTTCCATCTGTGACCATAGAGGTGATGTGTCTTGTCAACATGTAGTTTGCAAATTCCAATCTGTTTTTTTTATGTTTTGTTTTCAGCAGTGATGTCTTCCTTGGTCGTCTCCCGTTAAGTTCACTTTGGCTCAAACAACAACGGATGACACTGATGTTCCTTGAGCTTGAAGTTCACCTTTAATCTCTAGAAGTTTTTCTGGGCTCTTTTGTTACCATTCGTATTATCCGTCAGTTTGTTTTGTCATCAATTTTCCTCCTGCGGCCATGTCCAGGGAGGTTGGCTACAGTCCCATGGATCTTAAATTTCTGAATAATATGTGCAACTGTAGTCACAGGAACATCAAGCTGCTTGGAGATGGTCTTATAGCCTTTACTTTTAACATGCTTGTCTATAATTTTCTTTCTAATCTCCTGAGACAGCTCTTTCCTTTACTTCCTCTGGTCCATGTTGAATGTTGTACACACCATGTCACCAAACAGCACAGTGACGACCTGTAGCCCTATATATAGCCCCACTGATTGTAGACAACTGTGATGCTAATTAGTGGACACACCTCAGATTAACATGTCCCTTTGGTCACATAATTTTCTGTCTTTTCTAGGGGTACAGTCATTATTCTCCAGGCCTGTTTCATGAGTCTATTTTTAAGTAATTCTGTTGAAGCCTAGTTGAAAAGCAATGTCTGACTTTCATTGGTTAAATTTTCATAGAATTTTTATTTATTATTACTTTTGTCAGATTCAAGTTATTTCTGTGACCATTGTGAGTTTTTCTTTCATTAACCGAAGGGTGTCAACAATTTTGTCCATGTGTGTATGCACAGACTTTGATGGTTTAGTCATCACAGGTGATTTTAATGTACATGGGGATAATGTGTTTGAGAGAGATGCTAAAGAGCTCAGTTCTGCATGTCAGCAAGCCCACCTACAACAGAGGGCACACTCTGGACCTGCTCATTACAAAACGAATAAATATTTCAAATGTCAATGTGTTGGATGTTGCTCTGTCTGATCATTTCTGTGTCTTCTTTGACCTGTTTGTTATTCCCAAACCAGCGGCTGGTCCTGCAGTTGTTCGAAGGAGACACATAAATGATAAAACAGGTGCACTGTTCATGGAAATGATACAAACTGAAAATGCCTCATATACAGTCCCTGACAAAAGTCTTGTCTCTTATCCATTTTGTAGAAACAAAAGCTTATAACCTGATTTTAAATTAATTGATTGGTCTTAGAAATGTCTCATATGAAAGCTAAAACCCTCCCAAATTATGCTCAATATACTGAAATAAATTTGCTTCACTGAAGAAAGATTGATCATTTAATGAACACAGAAAGGTCAGATTTTGGCAAGGCAAAAGTCTTGTCGCCTTGTCATATGATGCACCCAATCCTAGATTACAGCCTCACCTGTGATCAGTTACTGATCAATCAATTAGTGGGTGTGTATAAAAAGAACCCCAGCACACCAGACTTTCACATCAACTGCAACTTGACCTCTGACAACATGCCTAAGATCCACCCTGAGACCAAAGCGACAGACCCAGGCTGAAGACCAGATCCACTGCTGAGGTGGCTGACACCTTCAATGTGTCTCAGTGTCAAGTACAAAGAATAAGAAAAAGATCTGAAAAGACTGGAGATGTTTTTGACAAGCCCAGGTCCGGCAGACCCCACAAGACAACTGCTCAGGAGGACCGTTTGTTGATTTGAAAATCCAAGGCCAGCCCCTTTTCCACTGCAGCAGAGCTCCACCAGCCCTGGTCACCTCAAGTCCTTGTGTCAACCAGAACAGTTTGTAGAATTCTGTCTTGAAATGGCCTCCATGGTCGAATCAGTGCACAGAAACCAGCACTAAACAAAAGGCAATTTAAAAAACATGTGGCATTTGCCAAAGCCCACAGCCTGCTAAAAGGATGGACACTGGAAAAGTGGCAGAAGGTGGATTTCTCAGATGAATCCTCGGTTGAATTACATCACAGCCGCCACAAATATTGCAGGAGACCTACTGGAGCCCGCATGGATCCAAGATTCACCCAGAAAACAGTTAAGTTTGGTGGCGGAAAAATCATGGTCTGGGGTTACATCCAGTATGGGGGTGTGCGAGACATTTGCAGGGTGGAAGGCAATATCAATAGCCTAAAATATCAAGAAGTATTAGCTACCTCTTACATTCCCAACCATAAAAGGGGGCAAATTTTGCAGCAGGATGGTGCTCTATCGCATACTTCTATCTCTACATCAAAGTTCCTCAAGGTGAAGAAGATCAAGGTGCTCCAGGACTGGCCCAGTCAACAGACATGAACATCATTGAGCATGTCTGGGGTAGAATGAAAGAGGAAGCATGGAAGGCAAAACCAAAGAATCTTGATGAACTCTGGGAGGCATGTAAGACTGCTTTCTTTGCTATTCCTGATGACTTCATCAACAAATTGTATGAATCATTGTCGAACCGCATGGATGCAGTCCTTCAAGCTCATGGAAGTCATACAAGATATTAAATATGGATCTCACAGCACCGCTACTTAATTCACTGACGTTATGCAACATATTTTTATATTTGAAGTAAATTATTTGTTCAATTTTCTGTAGGTGACAAAACTTTTGTCTTGCCAAAATCTGACCTTTCTGTGTTCATTAAATGATCAATCTTTCTTCAGTGAAGCAAATTTATTTTAGTATATTGAGCATAATTTGGGAGGGTTTTAGCTTTCATATGAGACATTTCTAAGACCAATCGATTAATTTAAAGTCAGGTTATAAGCTTTTGTTTCTACAAAATGGATAAGCAACAAGACTTTTGTCAGGGACTGTGTTAATGTTGGTGATTTGTTGAACTCTTTGACTTCGAGTGTTTTGAATGTTCTGTACACCATTGAAGGTTAAAAAGGATAAGCAAAAATAAGAAGGACATTAAAATCACACAAATCAAAACATAAATTATCACAAATAATCATCATAAAATTAACATTAAAAGAGAAGAGTGCAGAATAAAAACCTTTCAGTCACATGCACAGCTAAACAGAACTGTTTTGAGCCTGGATTTAAACATTGTCAAAGTAGAGGCCTGTCTCACATCTTCAGGAAGAGTGTTCCAGGTTTTAGCTGCATAAAACTGAAACTCTGATGCCCCATGTTTAGTCCTGACTCTGGGCACCAGCAGGAGGCTGGTCCCTGAAGTCCTCAGAGTGTGAGATGGTTCATATGGCACTAACATTTCAGAGATGTAGTCTGGTGCTTGGCCGTGGAGAGACTTGTACACAAGCTTTAAAGTCTGTTCTTTGAGCTACAGGAAGCCAGTGCAGAGACCTGAGCACAGGACCTGAGTGTTCGTACTTCCTGGTTCTAGTCAGGACCCGAGCAGCAGTGTTTCAGTTTTATGCAACTAAAACCTGGAACAGTCTTCCTGAAGATGTGAGACTTTGACAATGTTTAAATCCAGGCTCAGAACAGTTCTGTTTAGCTGTGCATACGACTGAAAGGTTTTTGCACTCTTCTGTTTTAATGTTAATTTTACAATGATTATTTGTGATTATGTTTTGAGTTGTGTGATTTTATTGTTTTTCTTATTCTGTAAAGCACTTTGAATTACTTTGTATATGAATTGTGCTATACAAATAAACTTGCCTTGCTTTGCCTTGCCTTAATACCCCATAGAATTGAAATACCCCTCTTTAATACCCCATAGAAGAGTAATACCCCCTTCTTTAAATCTGGTCTATACTAGCAAATGTTTTCACCATTCAAATTGTGTTCCCATCTGTGTGTGTGTTTCTCAGGTAACTCTGAGTGTGTGGAGCTCTTGGTGTCGATGGGGGCCAGTCTGGAGGCGTATGACCTGTACCACGGCACTCCTCTGCACGTGGCCTGCGTTAATGACCACATAGACTGTGTCAGAGTTCTGCTCAATGCAGGTCTGAATCACATAGACCAGGGGTCTGCAACCTTTAACACCCAAAGAGCCATTTGGACCTGGTTTCCACGGAAAAAAAACAAAAAAAAACAGTGGGAGCCGCAAATACTTTTTGACATCTAAAATGAAGATAACACTGCATGTATTTGCTTGTATTTTGTTTTTGTTTTACCATTTTACCTATTTACTTTGTATAAAACAAACTATAGTGTGTTGCTTATGAAATCCATGAAGCGCTCCTGAACCGCTGCACACAACGTCTGCAAATCAGGGCTGTACGAAGTCACATCTTTACGCAGGACTTTAAGCTGTTTTAAGCTGCATGAGTGGTGTTTTTTTTTTGTTTTTTGTTTTTTTTTACATAGCTCACGGTGGAAAATAGCTGCTTACATACTTATGTGGATCTGAAAATCGACAAGACTCCAAATGCATATTTCTTGATATATAGCATTTTGGCGGCATTTTGGCAGACTTCCGCGAGTGTGATGCTTATTTTGAGTGACGAAAAATAATAAAAAATACATTTATTTTAATATTTCAAGATAACAGTAATCTTCAAATTTAAACCATAATTTAAAAAAGAACTAACACAAATAAAATGCACTTCAATTAAATACTTTTTTTTCCCCCAAGCCACGCAGTATAAGGATGAAAGAGCTGTGTGTGGCCCCGGAGCCGCAGGTTACCGACCCCTGACATTGACTGTGTCGAATTTTGTATTTTAAATTTACTACACATTTCACCCACAGCCCTTTTTTACCGCAAACTCCTAAGGGAGCAGTGTAGTAATGTTTTGTGCAGTTATCTCTTTGCATTTAGGTGTTCAAATGGAGCTTTATATGCGTTCTTTAAGCAGCAGGTTGACCAAAACTAAACATTGGCCTCTGCTTGAGATTTAATTACTACAAATATTGGCTTGATATATCAGCCAACCAATATATCGGTCTATCTCTAACACTAATGTTGTGTAGGGCTGCATTATGGCAAAAAATCATAATTATTTTACTCATATTTGAAATCAAATTTTTCTCAAACTATTCCTCCTACTATGTAAAATATATTTTATTAGTATTTTGTATTTAAACATGTACATGAAAAAAGTGGCTTTGCTCCTGGTTTTGAATGGCAGAACAAGTGCATGTTCATGTTTTTTAATTGAATATACCAATAACTGAAATCATGATTATAAATTCAGCTGGTCGTCTCAAAGGTTCGATCCTGCCTTAGACCAATGCAGACTGTTGTTGTGTCTTTGGGCAAGACACTTTATCCACCTTTCCTATGTATGAGTGTGTGATGTGAGCAATCAGAGGGGCAGATTAGTGGCCATGTGTCTTTTAGTCTGCCCCAGGGTACCAGTATTGAGTGTGAAGTATGAAGGAGTTCTTACACTGAATGAATGCATTACTGTAAGAAATTACTATAAGAAATCTCTATAGGTTTGTATTCATTATCTTAGCGAGTTGTCTCATTGTCTCATTGTTTTGGGGCATCATTCACTCTGTGTATGTGTGTGTTCACATTCAGTGAAGAAAGTCATTGGTTTTATATTCCTTCAAAATGCTGTCAATGTGTCCCTGGGCACTTTAGTCTATAAATCCTTCCCGTTACAGTAATGTGGCTAGTTGTGACAGGAAGGGCATCTGGCATAAAAACCTGTCCGATCACCATGAGAATGTGTATTGCTTGTTGCACTTTGGTGTCGTGGGCTGCACCATAATCCATGTGAACTTCTAAAAAATTGTATTTCTAGCTTTTTATCATTTAACAAAAACACTAATGAGCAAAGCACTTTTAATTTAAATAATTGAATGGGCAAAAATGAGAGAGTAAAGAGTAACATTTAATAATGAGTATTTTAGTCTCATCCACTGTTGTGTAAACCAGTTGGATCTGTCTGTCCTTAGGAGCCAAAGTGAATGCATCACGCTTGCACGAGACGCCGCTGCATCACGCTGCTAAAAACCTGAGTGAGGACATGATCCAAATCCTGGTGGAGTTTGGAGCCAACGTTTACGCTCGAGACCAACACGACCGCCGACCTGCAGACTACACGCGGCCCGGCTCACCCCCTGCTGAACGCCTTCACTACTATGAGAGTGAGTACCAACAACAGGGAAATCTCTCTATCTTGGAATCCTTAACCTTTGAAATCATTTACAATTGCATTTCAGTTTATTCAATTACATTTAATTTTATAAAGCCCAAAATCACAACAGCAGTTGTGATTAGGGCTGAACATGATAAATGATTTAACCAACAGAAAGTTAGAAAAGCAACAATGAAGGGATTTTGCATTTGTATTTAAAGGAGTGCTGTGTCTTTTAGGTAATTCAATCACTATGTTTATCCCCGAGGGGTGATTAAAAGCCCCAGACAGTAGCAGAGTTACATAATGAAGATTAATATCATAACCATACACTGTACATATAAATGGACATAGCTAACCTGCTGGTCGCCAGGTTCCAAATAGGAAGTGACCATGGGCGCGCTTCAGACTCATTCGACGCTGGCTCCAATTCACTTTACACTGAAAAACTGTTGTTCCGTTTAACCCACTGTACATAATCCTGGGTTTTTTATTTCACTATTGTGTCCATGAATCAAGATATGAACATTAACAACAGATAAATCAGGCGGCTTCTTTTCCCAAGATCGTTTCTTCTAGCGTTAGCAACACTGTCAATCAAACCTGTTACTAAGTGCCTGCGCCCTGCTAAACTAGTGGGTGGGAAGGGGCATTACCTTCAACAACATTGCTGCGGATTGGCTATTTGGCTGCTATGATACTCCAAATTCCAAAGATGGAACTTGGCTCCAAATTCGCCCCTATAACTTATAGACTCGATGAGCTTCATTTGACTGGAGCCAAATGCTGTGGGTGGGACTCTAAAGTCTCCATTGGGTCCTCGAGGGTTCATGGGAGTTTGCCCAACCAGTCCATACATGCTTTGTGGATCTGGAGAAGGCATTCGACGGTCTCCCTCATTGTGCCCTTTGGTGAGGTGCTCTGGGAGTATGGGGTCCGGGGCCCTTTGCTAAGGGCTGTCTGGTCCCTGTATGTCTGGAGTAGGAACTGTGTTTGCATTGCCGGAGTAAGTCAGACCTGCTCCCCGGGTGAGGGAAGTCTGGGAGTCCCTGCTTAGACTGCTGCCCTGGATAAACGGAAAAAAATGGATGGATGGACAGTAAAGTTAACAACTACTAGCATGCTAAAAGCACATCTCCTGATTCCCACACAATAGAATGCTTTCTAATTAGACGCAGACAGTACACAACGGACGTATTTTGATCCCAAGACCTGCTTATACAGTATAGCTGTAGTAAAATGGCATATTACGTTTGGGCCCCTATGAAACTCGAGTGCACCTTCAGTCACTTTGGGCTCCCATTTGACACATTCAAAGGTTGAACACTCTCTCTCTCCCTGTGTGTAGGCACTGGTTTTAAACTGTAAATATTGCTAAGATAAAAATAAAGTCGTAAACTCTCTGTGTGTAGGCACACCTCTGAGTCTGCAGCAGCTGAGTCGTTTGTCAGTGAGGAACCATCTTGGCCCCAGAGCTCTGAAAGCCATCGCACAACTGGACCTGCCCAAGATCCTGCTCAACTACCTCTGTTTCCACTGACCAGAACCAGGGCTAGGACCAGGGCTAGGACTAGGGCTAGGACTAAGGCTAGGACTGGACTAGGACTGGAACTAGGACTGGAACTAGGACCGGACTAGGACTAGAACCAGAATCAGGACCGGGACTAGGACTAGAGCTAGGACCATGACCAGGACTAGGACCAGAAATAAGGACCAGGGCTAGGACCAGGGCTAAAACCAGGGCTAGAAATGGAACTAGGAACAGACCAGGACCAGAACCAGACCAGAACAAGACCAGAACCAGATCAGAACCAGACCGGAACCAGACTAAACCTGGACTCACTCAGACCTACAGGACTACAAGACAACACAGAAAGACACTGTATTGTCTGGAATTGTGGATTTTAAATTAATTTAAATATTTATTCTTAATTACTGCTCACATGAGTCTTATCTTATCACAATTTTTAGTTTTTTTGAAAAGACAAGGGAAAATGTACTTAAAGAGGGAGTATTATGCAAAATCAACTCTTTTGGAGCTTTCTACCTATGCATGTTTGAATAATCTAGTGATCTCTCCCAGGCACTATTCACAAGCCTATGTCATCCAGGCTCCCACATGGCAATGCTCCATAAATATACGATACGATAGCATGATACAAAACTACACAACAACTTGACAAACCTGATGTGATGTGCTGTAGTTGATGATTGTGTTGTGATAGCACTTTGAATGGCGAGTGACTTAGCACAGAGAGCAAAGGGAGTGGATACTCCCTTTAAACCATGTTAATACGTTGTACATTCTCAGTACAATAAAAAGTAACATGGTGATCTAAATATGTTATGTGTACCTCACTGAAGTAAAATACTCCCTCTTTAATTCATTATGTCTGTGCCAAATATAAGAAAATGTTAAGGTTATGTTTTATGTTGGTTAATTATGCAATGTATTTTGCATATATGTGATTTATCTAGAGTAAAAGTAGCTGTTCAGTATTATATAAACATGTATTTCCAAACTCTTAAAAAATCTAAAAGACATAATAATTTGATGAACCCATTTTAATGTTGTGAAATGTTCATGTATCAGTCTCATAGAATGGACTGTGATGGTCACGCTCACAGTGCAAACCTGTAGAATTCATTCTCACATATGAAATACATTTTATTCTTTCAATCCCAACTTTTTCAAGTTCAAACAGTTAGTTGTATCTTTAATGAACTGTATAATGAAATATAATTTTGCCTTATTATAATTCATAATAAACATGGGGAATATAAAAATTATGAAGTTATTCTCTCTTTTCTCCTTCTCATCTGACCCACTCTATGCAGTTTCAGGCTGGTTTTGTCATCGTAAAACGATGCCAAACATCAAACATTATTCAGCTACAATTTTGGGCTGCTATATGCCAGACTTTTTTATTTATTTTTTAATCATTATTCAGTAGCCTTCCTCAACAGTTCTTACACTAAAAATTCTTATTCAGGTCAGTAGTTTTACTTAAAGTGACAATATGTAACTTCCATCTGCCTGATTCCATGGAAATAGGAAATTAAAGCCATACTGCGGAACATTCTCTGGAAATCAATGAGTTTTATGCCTAGACTGTATATATAATCAATAGATATAGTTAATCTACTTGCCGTTGCTATTGTGCGAACATTATTAATAGACAAATCGGGTCACCCCGCTAGCAGGTTTGGTCAACAGTTTGGTTGACAGCGTTGCTAAGTGATCCCTGTCAAACCAGTGGCATGTGACGGAATGGGGCATTACCTTCAACAGTCTGGCTCAGGAGTGGCTCTTTGGTTGCTATGATACTCGTGGTCAGAATTCCAAATATGGAACTCGGCTCCAGATTCGCCCTATAACTGCTAGCCTCGATGAGCTTCATTTGACTGGACTCATAGATTGTATATATAAATGGAGCTAGAAAACTTGCTATCCGGCGCGTTCCAAACAGGAAGTGAGCATTGACGCGCTTCCGGCTCCATTGACTCTGGCTCCAGTTCACTTTAAATTGGAAAACTGTGGCCTGTAACTGCTACAGTGAGTCTCGCCATTTGTTTGTATTAACCTGCTTCACATGATCCTGGTATTTTCCTTCGCTATTGTGTCCATAAGTCAAGATATGAACATTAATAGTAGACAAATCAGCTGTCCTCTTTCCCCGACATCCCTCCTGCTAGCATTAGCAACAGATTTGATTGACAAGTGCCTGCCAACCCCCTGCTAAACCAGTGGTGCGAGTGGGAAGGGGCATTACCTTCAACAGCTTCACTCCAGATTGGCTCTTTGGTTGCTATGATACTTGCAATTGGAATTCCAAATATGGGACTCGGCTTCAAATTATTCCCTATAAGTGCTAGCCTCAATGACCTTTATTTGGAGCTTAACGCTGTGGGTGGGTCACACTCACTTAGTCTATTTCTTCATACAGGTTACGGTTTTATGTCAAACTGTGGAAGATTACAGAGGTTGTGCAGTGAAGCTGTTTTATTTGAAAAATGCCATGAACAGCACAACAGACCAAATATGTTTCTTTGCTTTTTATCGTCTCATTTCTCTTTGTGGAGCTGCTGTTTTCACCACAATAATTATTTCCTCCACACACAGACTCAGAAACATGTTCTATAAGGAAAGAAAGGCTCAGTTCATCTGTGTCTGATCCAGAGTCTGTATCAGTGATAAATGTGAGTGTTTCTGCAGGGTCCCTGTGGTTTACCTGTTCTGCTTTTATAGTGGTGACTTGAGTTTGTTGTTTTAGAGTCAGGTACAAACTAAATATTTATCAGAGTTGTACACTTTTACATTTGTTATTAAACTGTAGCAGCTCTGTCACATTTTAGATTTAGTGTTTGGAGCTTTTACAGGAGAAAATGTTATGAGTCACCACTGACTCTCTGACTTTGACACTCACTAATACTTTCAAAGCCTGTGGAGTCATCTATATAACATCTATAGCCAGAGGAACAAGATTTCCATGGAAACATACAGGCCCTCCTCCAGGGCAAATAAGAGTCAGGTTTGTGAAGATGCGCGCCTGCTCACAGGAAGGACACATGCTTTTGAAGTTTTTCAGGGTAATACAAACAACCATTTATTTTAGTATATTATTTGGCCACAAAAAGTGACTGTGGCGGGATTCTTTAAGAATCTCAGGCTCAGTTGGTTTATGTGTTTTTGGTTTATTGTGCTCTCCCACAGAGCTGAAAAAGTGCCAAAAATGCTTGAATATTATTTACAGTGAAAGTCCTTTTAAAAGAAAAAACAAACAAACAAAAACAAACAATAGTTTCAGAGATGCTCTGAAAGTCTAATTTTCAATTTTCTCTTGGTCCTACCAATATAAAAACATTCATATGTACATTCTAGCTCATAGACAACACTGGACATATTACGTTTAATACATGAGTGAATGTTATATTTGCGGTCAATATTGACATCTTTGAAATAATTTGTTGTCTCCATGTTGTGACAGTGATTATAATGGCCACACTTATGGCCACTGTCTAGTATCAACCCATGTTTTTTTGCTGTGTAAGCTTTAGGTGACTTTTTACTAGTTTGTCACTCAAGGTGGGAGCCTTTTTGAAGCAAACTCTGGGTCTCTCGGGAAGAACCTCACAAAGAGCACTATCACATTTTAGGATATTCTCTCTTATATACTCTTAATGATTTGTTGTGTCTGCTGTATTGGGTGACAAAATGTACTTTATTAGGGTCTGGCTGTGGCTTCTCTTCATGGATCAACAGCTCTTCTCTTTTTAGGCTTTAGCTTTTTGATATGCTTCTGATACTGTATGATGTTTATATCCTTAAACCTCTTTAAACCTTTGGCTCATCTCTTTAGACTTTTGTTCAAATTCTTCCTCTGAGTCACAAGTCCATTTTAATCTCAGAAACTGACCATTTTATTAATTACCCTAGGTGGATGAAGACTATCTGCCCTAAGCACCATTATACCATTTAAAATTTTTTATTATTGTGTCTTGCATAGAAATGCCGAGCCCTTTAATGGGCTTATAACACACCATTAACAAAATACGATAGTCCAGACTTGTGTTATAAAAAACAATAGACTAATTTAAACAAACTCATTTGTCGCTTCTTCCAGGCTTTACATAGAAATTATGCCAATTTATAAACATTAGAATTAAACAACCATTTAATCTTGTCGTCATTACATCAGAACATTTCAGGGCATTGGGTGATCATTTCATCAGATAAAGGATTCTAAATTGTAACATGGACAATACAATAAAAATGAGCTTCACTTTCCACTTCTCCCAAGTCACATAAACCACAAAGTCTTTCTTCTTCAGGGGTTTGCGAAAACATCCCAGTTTCTAAGGCCAGGGGAAGGATCCCTGTGTGTAACTTTTTTAACTTCCTCGAAATGAACAACTCCTTTGATGTCTTCCAATCAGGTTTTAAACCCACCACAGCACTGAGACTGCTCTTTATCAAGGTGACAAATGTCATCCGCCTGAACACTGATGCAGGCAAAGTCTCAATCTTGATCCTGTTAGATCTGAGAGCTGCCTTTGACACTGTGGATCATGGGATCCTCTTACAGAGACAAGGGGACCAGGTGGGCATCTCTGGTATGGCACTAAAGTGGTTCAAGTCCTATCTAGAAAACAGGGAGTACTTTGTTGAAATTGGAAAACGTATATCAGATAAAATGTCCCTGACCTGTGGGGTGCTCCAGGGGTCAATCCTGGGACCCCTGTTATTCAATCTCTACATGCTGCCGTTAGGCCAGTTAATACACAGCAATAATATGTCCTATCACAACTCTGCAGATGACACCCAGATCTATGTCTCACTGGCAGCAGGTGAATATGGACCAGTGGATTCACTCTGCCACTGCATCAACAGATCAGTGTGTGGAGGAAAAACAACTTTCTTCTGCTAAACTCAGACAAGACTGAAGTCATCATCTTTGGCCCACAGAAACAGAGAAAGTGTCAGCAGTCACCTCCAGTCTCTCTCTCTAAAACCTTCAAATCAGGCTAGAAATCTAGGGGTAATAATGGACTCAGACTTGAACTTTAACAGCCACATCAAATCAATAACATCTGCAGCTTTTTACCATCTAAAAACATTGCAAAAATCAAAGGTATACTGTCAAAGCCAGACTTAGAGAGACTTGTCCATGCATTTGTCTCCAGTAGGTTAGACTACTGTAACGGCCTGCTCACTGGCCTCTCCAAACGAGCCTTAACACAGCTGCAGTACATCCAGAACACTGCTGCTCGGGTCCTGACTAGAACCAGGAAGTACGAGCACATCGGTCCTGTACTCGGGTCTCTGCACTGGCTTCCTGTAGCTCAAAGAATAGACTTTAAAGCAGCTCTGCTTGTGTATAAGTCTCTCCATGGCCTAGGTCCAAAGTACATCTCCGACATGTTAGTGCCATATGAACCATCTCACACTCTTGAGGACTTCAGGGACCGGCCTCCTGCTGGTGCCCAGAGTCAGGACTAAACATGGGGAATCAGCATTTAAGTTTTATGCAGCTGAAACCTGGAACAGTCTTCCTGAAGATGTGAGACAGGCCTCTACTTTGACAATGTTTAAATCCAGGCTCAAAACGGTTCTGCTCAGCTGTGCATACGACTGAAAGGTTTTTATTCTGCACTCTTCTCTTTTAATGTTGATTTTATGATGATTATTTGTGATTATTTATGTTTTGATTTGTGTGATTTTAATGTCTTTCTTATTCTGTAAAGCACTTTGAATTACCTTGTGTACGAATTGTGCTATACAAATAAACTTGCCTTGCCTGTAACTGTGCCATCAATGATCTTTGCTTCCTGCTCTAATTTGCTCTGACATAAAATTCAGTCTTAAATGTATCTTTTAATTGAATGTATGTTTGCAACTTGGGTTTAGCCAAGATCCCATTCAGCCACTGCTCTTCGTAATTGGACACCAGTTTTGATCTTATTCTGTTAACGCTGCATGACAAATTATTATGAAATACATACTGAAATTGTGCTTCAGCAAAAACAGCCCCTAGCTCTGCTGCCCAGGGTGACTTGTGTTTACTCCATTCAAAGACCTTTTTAGAAACTCTATCATCAGGTTGATTAATAAATCCATCCATTCCACAATCTGACCATCAAACTTTCTTTGGATTAAGCTGCCAAACTGGGACAAACTTGTGCACTCTATATATGTATATATATATATATATATATATATATATATATATATATATATATATATATATATATATATATATATATATATATATATATATATATATATATATATATACCCTCGGGTTTCACTCTCTCCACCATGTGGCGCCAGAGACTGTACAATAATATGATTTTAAACCCAAAGCAGTTTGATGTATTGTGTCTGTGCGGGCTTTTATCTGTCTCTACTTGTTGACACATCTATAACTATATACATACAAACACATATACAGATACAATATTTAGAGTCTACATTTTTAAAGGACCACATGAGTAAATGCTGCAACTCAGCATAAATCTAGCAGTCGCAGTAGTAGTAGTAGCACTATACGTAGTGGTGGTTGTTTTTAAAGGTGCTTTATACATACATTTGACTTGACTTGTTGTTGTAGTAGAAGTGGTGGTAGTAGTAGTAGTAGTAGTAGTAGTAGTAGTAGTAGTAGTTATGTAATTTGTGTCAACCCCTCCTTCTTCCATTTCTCTGTGTCTTTGCCTCTGTCTGCTCCATAAATAACATTAAGCATTTCATAATCCCCAAAGCACTCTCTCTCTCACACAGGGAGAACATGCAGACTCCACTCAGAGATCAAGAGTCTAACCCACTACCTCCTGTTGAGAGGAAGAAGACAGGATAAAGAAGACAGGATAACCACTCGCACAGGGAGGATGTAGACCCAATGAGAGTAGTAGTAGTAGTAGTAGTAGTAGTAGTAGTAGTAGCAGTAGTAGCAGCATTAGTAGTATAGTGTTGTTTGTCTTGTAGTGGTCTTTCAACAGTCTACTCTAGTGCAAGGTTTTGTACTAGACTAGTGGATAGTTTCAGTAATTACAAAGATATGAACCATAAACCAGGTCAAAAAATCCACAAGTAGTCCAGTGAAGTACCCAAGTAAAATTACACGTGGGAGTAATGGTGCCTTTCTTGGATATTTCCCATCTATGATTTGAAAAAATACACTGTAACCCTGCTCAAACTTATATTTCTCACATGTGAACTGGGTGTTGATCAGAGGACTCCCACTTTACATACGAGTTACACTGTGACTTACACTGATAATGACTACGAAAAGTGAATCTGAGAGTTTAAACCCCTAAACCATGTAACCATGTAAAAGCTTGAAACAGACTAAATCCCACAGTATTCTTTCATTTAACATACGATGTTTACAGTTCTTAGCCTTCAGGTTAGCGTTAAGATATTGTTTAACATGTGAGTTCATTCAGCTGGAATGCTTTGAGATTGGGACCATAGACTGTAAAAAAGTAGACTAAGCGAGTGTGAAGTCACCCACAGTGGTCAGCTCCAGTCAAATGAAGCCAATCTAAGCTAGCAGTTATAGCGGTTAATCTGCAACCAGGGACCATATTTGGAATTTCGACTGTGAGTCGCAACCAAAGAGCCAATCCAGAGAGAGGCTGTTGAAGGTACATGCCCTTTTCCACTTATCAATCAAACCTGTTGCTAAGACTAGAGGGAGCAACCCCAGGGAGAGAGGGCAGCTCATTGGCCTGTTATTAATTTTCATATCTTGATTTAGGGACAAAATAGCAACATAAAAACCCCAGGAGATATATATATATATATATATATATATATATATATATATATATATATATATATATATATATATATATATATATATATATATATATATATATATATATATATACTGTATACTGTATGTACTAATGTGTGTAATTATTTTATATATATATATATATATATATATATATATATATATATATATATATATATATATATATATATATATATATATATATATATATATATATATATATATATATATATATACTGTATACTGTATGTACTAATGTGTGTAATTATTTTATATATATATATATATATATATATATATATATATATATATATATATATATATATATATATATATATATATATATATATATATATATATATATATATATATATATCCTGGCTCGTACCCTCTGTCAAATTTTACAAATTTTAGAACCCATTGTGGCCAGTGTGCCAAAAAGTTTGGGCTAACTACACTGAACACACTGATTCAGGCCATCAACAGAAACTTGGGGTGCCCGGAGCAAGAAGCCTCACTTGGGTCCCCCTCTAATATAAATTAATAGGAAGAGAGTCCAATTCTGGGCTCCTAAGACCCTGAGGCTCCTAAGACCCTGAGGCTCAAGACAACACACCCATTTGTCCTCCTGTCGGCTGCACCTGTCTGTTTACAGTTTCTGTTAGCTAGATCAGTTGTGCCTGAGTCATATTTAGCATGATCATTCAGGCTTCTAATGGGTGCTTTCGCACTTATTAGCATACTGGCTAACACTGATATTTTCATTGTTTTAATTTAGGTCTGAGGATGGAGTTAGAAATAGAAGATAGATGGTGTGGTTTTTTTTTCAGATGCTTAAAGTCACATTGCATTATTTATTCACTCCATACAATCACCTGTCTATATCCATATATGCACCATTGGACTGACCGTCACCAACACTCACACCCACACCACATTCATACTAAGCAATGTGGGTGAAGTGTCTTGCCAGGGGACACAACAACAGTTTACTATAGCCACCACTCCCCTACTGTGACCTGGTATTCCCAGTGGTCTCCCATCCAAGTTCTGATGAGGTCCAGACCTGCTTAGCTTCAGAGTCAGACCAGATCACGTCTAAGACTTGAGTGCCCCAATAATTCCAGGTTTCACCTACCTTCTATCTCCGCCCACATCTCTGTACTGTGGTTTTCTCATGTCATTTAAATGGGATGGACACATCAGCCTGGTCTGGCAGTGTGGGCCTTAGCTGTAATTAGGTTTACAGAGATTGTGCTTTACAATGAATATAATGTAAAATAATGATATGCATGTCATCAATGATAAATACCAAAAGAAGATTAATATTTCTTCTTCAAAATTAGCCTACCTGCTAGTTTAGAACCCAAACACTGTGAAAACTATGAGGAATGAACCTTTTAAACCTCTCCACTCATGCATGGGTATTTAAAGCTTACACATTTGACTGCTGTGTTAGCGAGTTTGTTAGCCTGTTGGCATGTGTGTTAGCGTATCTGTTAGTGTGTATGCTATCCCTGACCCTGCTCCATAGAGACGTGTTTAATGGTCCAGGCCTGCTGCTGAATGACCCCTGACCCTCGACCTCTAACCCCTCCACTGTGGACCACCTCTACACTGTAAAAATGGGTACTCCGATGTCTGACAACACAGTGAAACTCATTCAAAGTTAATATAACCTAATACAAACAATTGCCAGATTGTATAAAGGGGCTTTTTAAATTGTTTCACACAAAAGTAATTGACGGATGACCCAAATACATTTATCCGCTCGTCTTTTGATTACTTTTTAAAATAGTTTTGACATGAATCTGTGATCTGTCTGAAACATAATGCAGAGTTACTCAAACACACATGAATCACTCAAAGTACGACATTTTAACCTTTGGAGAATGGATAAAAACTCAGTTGGTCAGTTTTGTATAAACGTCTGTTATTTAAAGCTGCAAAATGTACTTTTTTGGAGACGGCACGTCACCTGTCTGATTCCATGGAAATGGAAAGTTAAAACCATACTTTGGAACATTCTCCATGGAGAAAGATATGTTTTATGCCATACAGCAGAATATTGTAGCCAAAGAAACAACGTATCCATGGAAACAAGCAGGAGGAGGTGCTTCTGTAGGCCAAATAAGTCAGGTTTGTGAATATGCAAACCGCTCACAGTAAAGACAAGTGTTTCTAAGTATTTCAGTGAATAAACACAACCAAAATGACACATGGTTAAATTTTAGTCCAATGGACTCAGACTCCCTATGCTCTGGACTGAACATAGACACTCCACACGCTCTGGACTCCATGCCCTTCACTCTGACCCTCCATGGTCCAGACTCAGACCCTCCACACTCTGAACTGGACTCATTTCAATGGGTAAGATCGGCAGACCTATGCAAAATAATACAACTGGAATAGCGGCGCCCACGTCAACTTCCGGAATAAGGTGGATACCAACGCTTCAAAGGGACCAAACCACGTCTATACTGAGCTTAACGTGTGAACTTAGACTCATTAATTGCTAGTCCTTTTTTATTTCTTTTTAATTTGTACTTAAGTGCAAGTTTTAGGTATCTGTACTTTACTTACGTATATTTTACAGTGTATACTTTGCTTTACTTTTGTAACTGGACTGAAAAGTAAAAATATTCTTACTCTTTAAACCTGTTGAAATGGCTTAGGGGTTATTTTAGCACATTCACACATGAGTAAATATAGAAAATGAAAAAGCCCATATTTATGTTCTGCAGTGTTTGCAAAGTCCACAGAGGTTTTAAAAGCACAGCTGGTTTGTGCATTATCTGGACTGGAGTGTTCCTTCACACTGTGCACGTGCCGGACACAAGCTTAGACCCACGCACTAACACAAGTGAACAGAGGCCGGGAATAAAACCACAGCTTCATCAGCAGCAGAGGGTCAAAGATCACTATGCACTATACACCTGCTAGGACCAGACTGCAGCACAGTGTCTTCTGTGGTCTATTTTCAGACTATTTGAATGGCCTGGATTCTGTTCATGTGAATTATAAACATTCCTGGAGTCATTTTTTGTTTCAGCCACACATGTCTCAGTAATCCTCCTGCAATTGTCCTCCCTCTCCAGAACTCAGGACACCGCCCCCCATTGGTCATCTTAAAGAACGACTGCGCATATTTGTATTGTTATTGGCCTTTGAACATGCTCTTGAATACTTTTGATTTGGTATTTAATCATTTAGAACTTAAAATAATGCCTAATTTAAAAAACAGACATCATTCCACAGCCTCAGCGCTCAACATATTCTGATCTGGTGCAGCAGCCATCTATAGGCAGCAGAGGGAATTACCAGAGTGAAAACAATTAAACCAGACATGGTGACATTTTACTGTATTTTACTTATAATGTAAATGATGAACTGTTTGTCTTACAATGTAATTGTAATGAAATGTTTATTTTGAATGTGTGTTCACTTGCCCAGGGACTGCAGATGGACAATAGCTGTAGCTAAATCTGGTACAAATCATTACAGTCCCTGACAAATAAAGAAAGTAATTAGGAACATGTTAATCCAAACATAAGTCTTAATGAACATGGTTTAAAGCAGTAATATTTAAAATGAGTCTGCTGATCATTTATTAATTTAAAAACTGCGCAGGGTTTATCTGTCCTGGGAGTGCTTTGTGAGGCTCAGATGCAAAGAATCCATGAAACCAGTTTGAATGAATAAAATACAACTCCAGGTATAGTTTTTGATGAAGGATCAATATCCTCACATGGTTAAAAGTTTAAAAAGTCAATTCAGTATAATATGTGTTCTATGAACCATGAAGCTCCTCTGTGTTTTAAAAGTCCACACATGGTATGTTAATGATAACTCCCTAGCCTTACATAAATTGTTTCAAATCCAGATTTCTGAATACAGGTAAAAAGCATTGAACATCCAGTAACTACAATAGTCTGAAGAAACAGTAGTTCACATATTATTTGAGTGTTTTTAATTAGATGTTTTTTTTTTTTGAGGCGTAGGCGTTCTCGGGATCTGTGGGGTCAAAGATGAGAATCTAAAACAGCTCAGTGTAGGAGATTTTAAGGATTTATGTGGTGATTTGTGTGATGATTGTTTTGACTGGTTTAACATTAGATAACAGCACAAACTTCTTCTGTGACTGCTCTGACTGTTACCTCTAGAGTAATGACACTAGTCCCAATGGATCTGTGATGGAAAATAGCCAAGGACAAATAAACGTACTGCACTTTTTTAGGTATTTGTACTTTGCTTAAGTACATTTTACAGTAGATACTTTTTACTTTTACTTCATAACATCTGAAAGCCAGTATCTGTACTCTACTTTCTACTCCACTACATTTTTTAATTGGACTGAAAAATACACACATTTTTTAGTTTGAGACCTGAGGGTTTATTTTTTAGTATAGTTATAGATTAAGCAAACAAAAGTAGGCTATAAAAATAAACTGAAAATTTGAGAAATATCTTTATCAAAATCATTACATTTGACACTCAATGGATCTCAAATTTGTCTGAAATGCTTTTACTTTTTACTCTTGACATACACTTTTAAACACATACTTAAATACTTTTACCATGTGATACTTTTACTTTTATTGAATAATTCTTTGCTCCTGTATCTGTACTTTTACTTAAGTAACAAAATTGAGTACTTCTTCCCCCACTGCATTGGATATAGTTTCTCTCTGCAGCTAAAGTAAGCTAATGTCTGCTAATGCTATAAGTCTAAGGTGAAGCGCATACGTGAAAAGGTGTCTGTGGTTCCACGGCAGCAGGTTAAATCAAGCCTGACTTCGGTCTGCTAACGTCTGCTAATGCTATCAACTCTAGCACTGCAGACAGAGCGATATTTGGGTGAAAAGAAGAAACCAGATGTGGATAAAGTGCAGTGAGTGGAAGACCAAACAAACGCATGAGCGATACAGACGTTATGTCACTGGGTTTGATTGGATGTGAGCAGAGAAAGACTAGGGCCTCCAGTGGCTCCAGGAATCACAGGAGAAGTATGTGGATATGCCAAAACATTTAATAATGGCGTTTGTTTGCACACCCCTCCCCGAACCACCACCTTAACGTGGTGGAGGGGTTTGAGCACCCGAATGATCCTGGGAGCTATGTTGTCAGGGGCTTCATGCCCCTGGTAGGGTCAGGGTCATGGCAAACAGGTCCTAGGAGACGGGTCTGACTAAGAGCGGTTCAGAAGCCCACCATGAAGAGAAATCCAACAAGGCCAGTTACGTTGCCTGGACTGGCGTTACCGGGGCCCCACCCTGGAGCCAGGCCTGGGGTGGGCGCTCGGTGGTGAGCGCCTGGTGGTCGGGCTGTCAACTGATCACCATCTGTTGGTGAGTTGGATCCGCTGGCGGAGGAGGAAGCCGGACAGACCTGGCAGGCCCAAGCGCATCGTGAGGGTCTGCTGGGAACGTCTGGCGGAGCCCTCTGTCAGAGGGGTCTTCAACTCACACCTCCGGGAGAGCTTCTCCCTAATCCCGGGGGAGGCCGGGGACGTGCACTCTGAGTGGGCCATGTTCTCCACCTCTATTGTCGATGCGGCTGCTCGTAGGTGTGGTCGTGAGGTCTGCGGTGTTTGTCGTGGCGGCAATCCCGGAACCCGGTGGTGGACACTGGAAGTAAGGGATGCCGTCAAGCTGAAGAAGGGGTCCTATCGAGCCTCGTTGGCTCGTGGGACTCCTGAGGCAGCTGATGAGTACCGGTGGGCCAAGCGTGCCGTGGCTCGGGCAGTCGCAGAGGCAAAAACCCGGGGTTGGGAGGAGTTCGGAGAGGCCATGGAGGAGGACTATCGGACGGCTTCAAAGAGATTCTGGCAAACTGTCCGACGCCTCAGGAGGGGGAAACAGTGCTTCACCAACACTGTTTACAGTGCGGGTGGAGAGCTGCTGACCTCGACTGGGGATGTTGTCGGGCGGTGGAAGGAATACTTTGAGGATCTCCTCAATCCCATTGTCACGTCTTCTGAGGAGGAAGCAGAGACTGGGGACCCGGAAGCGGACTCGTCCATCACCCTGGCTGAAGTCACCGAGGTGGTTGGCAAGCTCCTCGGTGGCAAGGCTCCGGGGGTGGACGAGATCTGTCCTGAGTACCTCAAGTCTCTGGATGTTGTGGGACTGTCTTGGCTAACACATCTCTGCAACATCGCGTGGCGGTCGGGGACAGTATCTGTGGAGTGGCAGACCGGGGTGGTGGTCCCTCTGTATAAGAAGGGGGACCGGAGGGTGTGTTCCAATTACAGGGGAATCACACTCGTCAGCCTTCCCGGTAAGGTCTATTCCAGGGTACTGGAGAAGAGAATCCGACCGATAGTCGAACCTCGCATTCAGGAGGAGCAGTGTGGTTTTCGTCCCGGTCGTGGAACACTGGACCAGCTCTATACTCTCCATCGGGTCCTCGAGGGCTCATGGGAGTATGCCCAACCAGTCCACATGTGTTTTGTGGATCTGGAGAAGGCATTCGACCGTGTCCCTCGTGGTGTCCTTTGGGGGGTGCTCTGGGAGTATGGGGTCCGGGGCTCTTTGCTAAGGGCTGTCCGGTCCCTGTATGACCGGAGCAGGAGCTGTGTTCGCATTGCCGGCAGTAAGTCAGACCTGTTCCCAGTGCATGTTGGACTCCGCCAGGGCTGCCCTTTGTCACCGGTTCTGTTCATTATATTTATGGACAGAATTTCTAGGCACAACCAGGGGCCGGAGGGGGTCTGGTTTGGGAACCACAGGATCTCATCTCTGCTGTTTGCAGATGATGTTGTCTTGATGGCTTCATCGAGCCAGGACCTGCAGCAGGCACTGGGGCGGTTTGCAGCCGAGTGTGAAGCGGCTGGAATGAGAATCAGCTCCTCCAAATCCGAGGCCATGGTTCTTGACTGGAAAAAGGTGGTTTGCCCTCTCCGGGTGGGTGGTGAGTCTCTGCCCCAAGTGGAAATGTTCAAGTATCTCGGGGTCTTGTTCACGAGTGAGGGAAGAATGGAGCCTGAGATTGACAGGCGGATTGGTGCAGCGTCTGCAGTGATGCGGTCGCTGTATCCGTCCGTTGTGGTGAAGAAGGAGCTGAGCCAGAAGGCGAAGCTTTCGATTTACCTCAATCTACGTTCCTACCCTCACCTATGGTCATGAGCTCTGGGTAATGACCGAAAGGACAAGATCGCAGATACAAGCGGCTGAAATGGGTTTCCTCCATAGGGTGGCCGGGCGCACCCTTAGGGATAGGGTGAGGAGCTCGGTCACACAGGAGGAGCTCGGAGTAGAGCCGCTGCTCCTACACGTCGAGAGGAACCAGTTGAGGTGGCTCGGCATATGCTCAAGATGCCTCGGGGACGCCTCCCTAGGGAGGTGTTCTGGGCATGTCCCACCGGGAGGAGGCCCGGGGGAAGACCCAGGACACGCTGGAGGGACTACGTCTCTCGGCTGGCCTGGGAACACCTTGGGGTCCCACCAGAGGAGCTGGAGTATGTGTCTGGGGTGAGGGAAGTCTGGGAGTCCCTGCTTAGACTGCTGCCCCCGCGACCCGGCCCCGGATAAGCAGAAGAAAATGGTAAAGAAGGAGCTGAGCCGGAAGGCGAAGCTCTCGATTTACCGGTCAATCTACGTTCCTACCCTCACCTATGGTCATGAGCTTTGGGTAATGACCGAAAGGACAAGATCGCGGATACAAGCGGCTGAAATGGGCTTCCTCCGCAGAGTGGCCGGGCGCACCCTATTTTTTGGTACAAAATAAATAATAATTATAATAAAAAACCTGGTGCTCGCGAGTGTGAAGTGCAACTATCCATAGGAGGAGCTGATGACATAGGGCGCTTTATGATGACGTTTAAAGTGACGATAGCTCCCATTGGGCATTGCAGTTTCCTAATGTGGAAGTTAGCGGACTCGCTTCTTTTAAGTTGTTTTAGATCCATATTGTGATTTTAAATTTCCAAATTATAATATAATGATTAACATGTGTCATAGATTATAACTATAGAGCAGGCACAAGCACAATAAACCTGATTTAACACATAACATGTTTAGATCACCATGTTACCTTTATTGTTTGCCAATGCTATGCTATATCCCTCCTCCCTTTGCTTTCTATGCTAAGTCACTCCCTCCTTCATCACAGAGCACCATCACAACACAATCAGTAGTGTATTGATTTGTTCATGCTTACAGAATCGTGCTAAGCTTAAGGAGGGTTTGAGTAGGGCGTGGGAGAGATCACTTGATTACTCAAAAAGCATGGATCTAGAACCTCTTCAGGCATGTTTTTGATGAAGGAACAAAGTTAGAACATAGTAGAAAGATCCAAAGTCCATTTTGCATAAACCCCCCTCTTTAAAGCGTCACTGTTGGGATGTAACATCTGATTTATAAGTTTGGTAAAGGAACCACAACTTTTATTTGAGTAAGAGTACATTGTACAGTACATTGTACAGTGTAATGTTACTCGAATAAAAAATATTACTCAAGTAGGAGTAAAAGTATGCTTATAGAAAAGTACTCTGAAAAGAATAATTTATTTTCAGAGTAAAGGTAACTGAGTAAATGTAACTAAGTATTAATTTGGAATTCGGACCGAGAGTATCATAGCAACAAAAGAGTCAATCTGGAGCGAAGTTGTTGAAGGTAACACCCCTACTGTTCCTAAGTGCCCCGCCCCCTGCTAAACCACCAGTGTAGGTGCCTAGTAACGCTGTCAATCAAACCTGTTGCCAATGCTAGCATGAGTGACCTTGGGAAACGAAGACAGCTGAATTGTCTCTTATTAATCTTCATATCTTGAGTTATGGACACAATGGCGAAATAAAAATACCAAGATCATGTAAAGTGGGTCAATGTGAACATTTTGACAAAATAACAGCAGCAGTTACAAAGAGAACATCCAGAGTTTTCCAGCGTAAAATGATTTGGAGTTGATGGAGTGTTGATGAAGTGTGCCAATGATGACTTCCTATTTGAATGTGGCGGCTAGCAGGTTAGCTATGTCCATTTATATATGCAGTCTATGGCGTGAAATAAGTAACAACATATACAAAACCAGTGCAGTGAAAATCAATCACCATCACAGACTATTTTGGTTTCCATTTGAACTTTTATCATTGGAAAACACATTAAAGCCGTCTCATGTTTCTAACTTTGACTGGAAATGTAGAGGAAGCAGCCATGAATGACAAGACCAGACCAACGCTCTCCTTGGGTCATAATATTTGCCAACTGCGTTTTTCAGAGATGGTAGAATAGCAAAAAAAAAATGTATTAAAGTAAGGGTAATGTTACCTCAAAATAATATTACTCAAGTACAAGTACAAAGTAGTGGTCCAGGAAACTGGGAAAAGTACAAAAATAAAAGAAACTTAAAGAGGGTGGATTTTACTTCTATGGGGTATTAACTGTTAATGCACAACATATTTAGATCACCATGTTTTATTGTTTTGAAAATGCTATATTTGCCCCAAACAACATATTTCATGATTTTCACTTTAGTTTTGACACTCTGAGTACCCCCTCCCTTTGCTCCCTGCGCTAAGTCACTCCCCCTTCGAAGAACTATAACATCACCATCAGCGTGCATCCCACTAATGAAACTACCTCACATCACAGTTTTGCATCATTGATATTTATGGAGAATTGTCATGTGGGAGCACGGGTACTGTTACACTGTACAATATATTACTCATGTAAGAGTACTTCTACTTCAATAAAAAAATATTACTCTTATAAGAGTAATAAGTAGGAGCAAAACTATGCTGCTGAATTATTATTATTATTTTTAAAACTACTGTAGTATATGTGAGTACTACCCACCTCTGTTGTTTTCTCTCTTTTTGCATGCTATGGTCTGCAGACATGGGACTGGGGTGGTCTAGACTGGGTTTGGTCTGGATTTGGTCCATTTTTCCGTCCAGTGTCCAGACAGAGGTGGAGCTAACGTCGGCCCGTGAAATGTCAGACTGCTGGGAAATCCTACAGCTGGTTCTCATCTGGAATGTATCTGCTGAAAGGACACATGTAAAGCCCAGGAGCAGGGGGTGACTGCACAGGCCGGAGGGACAGGGGAAAAATAAGGTCACAGACAGAGACGTCTATAGTCTGTAGGGAAAAATGTATGGGATGTCAGGAAAGTGTTTTCTTGATACAAAAATTTCAAACTTTGATCCTGAGAAAGAGGCACAATTGTTGAGATCGATTATCAGGGTGGCAATGTTTCTGCTGACCTAACTGAAATCATAATTGGTAGTGATATTTAGCAGGGGCTTTGTAAACACTCACTTTAAAGCCCTATACACCATTTTATTGTCAGGAAGTGCACTTTTAGCATGCTAGTTGTTGTTAGTAAAGAGCCAATCTGAAGCAAAGCTGCAAACTGTTTAAAATAAACTAGTTCTGTTTTTCATGTTTTCATGATTGCCCAAGTATGCACTTGTTGAGATCAGTCCTCTAACCTTTGAGATAATGGGGTGGCACTCTACCAATAAGGAACACTGAAGTGAAACTGTATTTGAAAATGTGACCAAACGAATATAATAACATACAGGCCGAAGGGACAATGGAAAGAGAGTGAAAACAGTTAAAGTGATGTGGAATGTACAGGCGGGGAGGACATGGTTAAACATACAGAGCAGAAGTGTGTTAAATGAATGGAAAGAGGGATCACAGACAGAGGAGTGTGAGGAGGAAACTGTAGTGCTGGGAATTCTGCAGCTGTTTTAATGGAAAATACATGTAAAATGTATAGGCCAGGAGGACGTAGTCAAACATATGAAGCATGTGCTAAATGCACAGAGCCAGACTGATGCATTATGGGAAAAGGGAATTCCACAGTTGGATGAGAGGAAACACTGACTCCAGACCTCGGATGTATAATGAGAACTGGATAAGACTTGCCGCTACGGCCCTGGTGCAACTAAAGTTTGGCTACAGGCTGCCCCAGGTAAACTTGACACAGACCTACAGCATTTACAAACAGTCCAGCGAGGCTCATCTGGTCCCATCTTTTATTTTAAAAGATACATTTTTCAATTTGTTTCATACCTGACAGTTTGGACTGCTCACCAACGCTCTTCCTCAATAGCGGTCTTCATCATTAAGGCTCTTCCTCAGTACACTCGTCCTCAGTATGCTTGTCCTCAATAGCGCTCTTCATCATTAGCACTCTTCCTCAGTACGCTCTTCCTCAATAGCGCTCTTCCTCAGTAGCACTCTTCATCATTAAGGCTCTTCCTCAGTGCACTCTTTCTCAGTACACTTGTCCTTAGTACGCTTGTCCTCAATAGCGCTCTTCTTCAGAGTGCTCTTCCTCAGAGTGCTCTTCCTCAGAGTGCTCTTCCTCAGTACGCTCTTCCTCAGTGCGCTCTTCCTCAGTGCGCTCTTCCTCAGTGCGCTCTTCCTCAGAGTGTTCTTCCTCAGTGCGCTCTTCCTCAGTGCACTCTTCCTCAGAGTGCTCTTCCTCAGTGCGCTCTTCCTCAGAGTGTTCTTCCTCAGTGCGCTCTTCCTCAGTGCACTCTTCCTCAGAGTGCTCTTCCTCAGTGCGCTCTTCCTCAGAGTGTTCTTCCTCAGTGCGCTCTTCCTCAGTGCGCTCTTCCTCAGAGTGCTCTTCCTCAGAGTGCTCTTCCTCAGTGCGCTCTTCCTCAGAGTGCTCTTCCTCAGTGCGCTCTTCCTCAGAGTGCTCTTCCTCAGTGCGCTCTTCCTCAGTGCGCTCTTCCCTCAGTGCGCTCTTCCTCAGTGCGCTTTTCCTCAGAGTGCTCTTCCTCAGTACACTCTTCCTCAGTAGCACTCTTCATTAAGGTGCTACCTTTAAATCCTCAAACTGTCTAAAAATTAGCTTTGTAAAATTTAGCCTAGCCCCACTCTTAGCTCACTATGGCTCTGATTGGTCAGAACTGGTGCATGTTTCTGTGGAAGTGATGCAGAAAAAATCTCAGATTGGATTAATGGCCACTGGTACAACCACGAAAAAATCCCTCCTGCCCAGAAAGTGTTTTTCCCACTCATGTGCGGCTGACAGTGACTGACAGGGATCTAAATCTTTCAGAAATATATATATATATATATATATATATATATATATATATATATATATATATATATATATATATATATATATATATATATATATATATATATATATATATATATATATATATATATATATATATATATATATATATATATATAGACCCCTCCTGTAGACCTCTCCTATAGACCGTTCCTCTAGACCCTTCCAATAGACCCCTCTTCTGTATCTGCCTAATCTAAAGTGACATGTTTTAAAAAAATTTTACCCAAAGGATTTCTTTTTTATGCATCATGGGGAAGTGTATCTTCAGCTGCAGATGTTTGCCCCCCCCCCCCCTCTCACTCTCTCTCTCTCCCTCTCTCATTTCAGGAAAAAGAACTCACCTTCAGGACGATTCTAGTCTGGACTGTGGTCTGGACTTGGATAAGTTCTCAGGTCTGGGATGTGGTCTCAGGTTTAACTGGATCAGAACCAGAGTAGACACTGTACTCTGAATGGTTAAAAGAGGGGAATGTATTCTGTTAAAGAAACAGTGTTGTAACATGGTAGAAAGATGTAAAAGGCTTTAGAAAAAGTCTTTAAAAAGTCAATTGTGCATAAAAAAAGTCATTTTTGCATAAACCTTCTCTTTAAAAGGCACAGTGATGTGATGACATAACTCCTGTTGTCTTATTTATGTCTGTCCTGGGCCCTGTTACACCTCCTCCTCTGTATGTGGTTGGCAGCAGCAGTGGTACATTTCTGTGTATCATCTGTCTCTCCTCTGTTCCTGTCTGCTCCTGTCTACTCCACTACTACTACAACTACTACTACTGCTATTACCACTACTGCTACAAGTACCGCTGCTGCTACTACAGCTTTTATTACTGCTACTACCACGACCACTAATTCTACTACTACACAAATACACACATGGACAAAATTGTTGGTACCCATCGGTTAATAAAAGAAAAACTCACAATTGTCACAGAGTAAATAACTTGAATCTGACCAAAGTAATAATAAACAAAAAATCTATGAAATTTAACCAGTGAAAGTCAGACATTGCCTTTCAACAATGTTTCAACAGAATTATAAAAAAATAACTTATGAAACAGGCCTGGACAAAAATGATGGTACCCTTAACTTAATGTTTTGTTGCACAACCTTTTGAGGCAATCACTGCGATCAAACGATTCCTGTAACTGTCAATGAGATTTCTGCACCTCTCAGCAGGTATTTTGGCCCACTCCTCATGAGCAAACTGCTCCAGTTGTCTCAGGTTTGAAGGGTGCATTTTCCAGACGGCATGTTTCAGCTCCTTTCAAAGATGCTCAATAGGATTTATGTCAGGGCTCATAGAAGGTCACTTAGAATAGTCCAGTGTTTTCCTCTTAGTCATTCTTGGGTGTTTTTAGCTGTGTGTTTTGGGTCATTATCCTGTTGCAAGACCCATGACCTGCGACTGAGACCAATCTTTCTGACACTGGCCAGCACATTTCTCTCTAGAATCCCTTGATAGTCTTGAGATTTCATTGTACCCGCACAGATTCAAGACGCCCTGTGCCAGATGCAGCAAAGCAGCCCCAGAACATAACAGAGCCTCCTCCATGTTTCACAGTTGGAACAGTTTTTTTTTCTTGATATGCTTCATTTTTCTGTCTGTGAACGTAGAGCTGATGTGCCTTGGCAAAAAGTTCCATTTTTGTCTCATCTGTCCATAGGACATTCTCCCAGAAGATTTGTGGCTTATCAACATGTAGTTTGGCAAATTCCAATCTGCTTTTTTTAATGATTTGTTTTCAACAAATGGTGTCCTCCTTGGTCGTATCCCATTAAGTCCACTTTTTTATAACGACGACGGATGGTGCGATCTGACACATGTTCCTTGAGCTTGAAGTTCACCTTTAATCTCTAGAAGTTTTTCTGGGCTCTTTTGTTACCATTCGTATTATCCGTCTCTTTGATTTTTCATCAATTTTCCTCCTGCGGCCACGTCTAGGGAGGTTGGCTACAGTCCCATGGATCTTAAATTTCTGAATAATATGTGCAACTGTAGTCACAGGAACATCAGGCTGCTTGGAGATGGTCTTATAGCCTTTACCTTTAACATGCTTGTCTATAATTTTCTTTCTAATCTCCTGAGACAGCTCTTTCCTTTGCTTCCTCTGGTCCATGTTGAGTGTGGTACACACCATGTCACCAAACAGCACAGTGACGACCTGTAGTCCTGACTGATGAAGATTGTAGACACTTGTGATACTAATTAGTGGCCACACCTTAGATTAACATGTCCCTTTGGTCACATTATTTTCAGTCTTTTCTAGGGGTACCATCATTTTTCTCCAGGCCTGTTCCAGGCCTAATTTTGTTGAAGCATAGTTGAAAAGCAATGTCTGATTTTAACTGGGTAAATTTCATAGAATTTTTATTTATTATTACTTTTGTCTGATTCAAGTTATTTTTGTGAGCATTGTGAGTTTTTCTTTCATTAACCAAAGGGTACCAACAATTTTGTGCGTGGGTATGCTCTGATAGTGCCAATATCACAACTACTTCTGGCGCTACTACTACTATAACTACTACTACTACTACTACTACTACTGCAAAACATCTGATGCCTTGTTGTTATCACCCATTCAAAACAAATATGTCATGTACTTGTACATGTATACTTAGATCCACATGTCTTGACTGGATGCTACTATAAATACTTCTATGGTGCACCTCCACCCCCCAAAACACAAAAGTACACTGTAGTACACGTAGTAGTAGTAGTAGTACGTAAGGGTACTGCACTCTGTCATTAAGTGTTCTTGGTCGGAACAGATGTGAGTGAGTCACTGGCTCAATTTAAATTAGTCACTCAAAGGTTAAAGGTAGGGGACCAAGACTACTACTACTACTACTACTATTACTGCTACTGCTACTGCTACTACTACTACTACTACTACTACTACTACTACTACTACTACTGCTACTACTACTACTACTACTACAACTACTACTACTATATACAACAAAGTGGCAAGTCAAAAAGTGACAATATGAAATGATTTGAACATTTTGCGTTTCTTACAGCTGAGCTAAATTTGATAATTATAATTTTGTTTTTGTCTATTTTATTTTGTCTATTTGAAAATATCATAGTCTGCAGAGTCCTTTGTGTGTTCCTCCCAGTAGAGTTACTTTGAAGTTCCTCTGTGGTCAATTTGACCCCAGTTTGTTTCTATAACTCAGCCATAAAATTACATTTATTTCCCTATTATTTATTGATTTATATTTTATTTTTATACATTTTGGCTCTACTTTTAGCCTGACTTCAGACTAATGTACTGACTCCAAATTTATTAATCCATTTGTTTATGTATTTATTTTTGTACAATAGGCCTTGTTTTAATACTAGCATCTTGTAACTCTTAATTTCCAAGACTGTACTTGCCAATTGTCAAGTGAGAATTTACGCTTAATATTTTTTATAATTTCTATTATAAGTCAGGCTCTGACTTCAGACTAATGCACTGACACCACATTTAGCTTGCTATATATATATATATATATATATATATATATATATATATATATATATATATATATATATATATATGGTTAAGTTTGCGGATGACACCACCCTCATCAGACTCATCTTGGACGGCGATGAGTCTGCCTACAGGAGGGAGGTGGACCGGCTGGTGTCCTGGTGCAGCAGCAACAACCTGGAGCTCAACGCCCAGAAGACAGTGGAGATGATCGTGGACTTCAGGAAAGTCACAGCCCCCCTGCCTCCCCTCACCCTGACGGACTCCATCACCACTGTGGACTCTTTCCGCTTCCTGGGCACCTGCATCACCCAGGATCTCAAGTGGGAGCCGGCCATCAGCTCCCTCATCAAGAAAGCCCTTCACAGGATGTTCCACCTGCGGCAGCTGAGGAAACGCAAGCTGCCTTTGGTGCAAGCTGGTGCAGTTTTACACGGCCATCATTGAGTCCATCCTCACCTCCTCCATCACTGTGTGGTTCGCTGGGGCCACTGCCAGGGACAGACAGAGACTGCAGCGAATTGTGCGCTCTGCTGAGAAGGTAATTGGCTGCAGCCTTCCATCTCTACAGGACCTGTATGTCTCCAGGACTCGGGGGTGAGCAGGCCGTATAGCAGCTGACACCTCTCACCCTGGACATGGATATTTGAGCCACTTCCCTCTGGCAGGAGGCTACGGTCCATTGGGACCAGAACCTCTCGCCATAAGAACAGTTTCTTCCCCTCTGCAGTTTGTCTCATGAACACTTTATAATATTTGCATAAAGCTGGACACTTTATAACACCGGTCACTTTAATAAGTCATGTTTGCACTGAAGTTCTGATGCTGCTGTTGTATATATTTTCTACCTTTAAGTATTTTATTTGATTTTTAAGCATTTTTTTTTTTTTACTTTGTGCATGCCCTTATTTGCATTTGTATTTATTCAGTGTGTTTTTATGTTGCACTTTATCACCAAAATAAGTTCCTAGTTTGTGAACTGTGTTCACAAATGATGGCAATAAAAGGATTCTGATTCTGATTACTCTAAAGAAGTAAAATACAGGGAGTATTTTACTTCTTTAGAGTAATCAGAATCAGAATCCTTGAGTACCCAATTAAAGTCTAATACCACCTCTATAATACCCCATAAAAGTGTAATATCCCCTCTTTAATACCCCATAGAAGTAAAATGCGCCCTCTTTAGTACCCCATAGAAGTGTAATACCACATCTGTAATACCCCATAGAAGTTCAATATCCCCTGTAGAAGTCCGATAGCCCTTCTTTAATACCCCATAGAAGTGTAATGCCCCCTCTTTAATACCCCATAGAAGTGTAATGCCCCATCTTTAATACCCCATAGAAGTGTAATACCACCTCTTCAATAGAGCAGTGACCTCATCACAGGCCCCGCCCACAGCACTGACATCATCACAGGTGCACTCAGTCACAGGTAACACATCTGTATCTTCCCTGAGTCACAGAGGGGAGAGAGTTTAACATGTGAAATGAGATCAGATCCTCAGTACTGCAATGATTCACATCTGCAGTTTAGAGAGTATGTGACTACACTTTAGATGACTTATCTCACTAAAACACATTTACATCAGTATATTATCAAAATATCTTACAGATTTTTACCTAGTTTAGTTTATAATTTGATTTTCTGGTTGGACACAGGCAGCAGATGTAGAGGTAATTCTACTGTTATCCAGCAACCATAATGTCAACAAGGTCCAAAACTTGTCGAAATTACACAATAGTTCTGATTAGGCTAATATAAATAAATGACAACACCTTTATTTAGTTAAATAAAGATTTAAAGTGTTGAGTTTGAGTTTGAGTTTTCTGTGTTGATGACATAGACAGACAGATGCTCTTTTACATCTCAGTGATACTTCCTGGATTTTTTGTTTTCTACTTTTCTTCACAAACTGCCACTTGATGATATGATAAATGTTTAGCACAGGTGCTATCCCTGTCAGGATTAGAAAATCCCCCTCCTCCCTGAACCGCCACTTTAACGTGGTGGAGGGGTTTGAGTGCTCGAATGATCCTGGGAGCTATGTTGTCAGGGGCTTCATGCCCCTGGTAGGGTCACCCATGGCAAACAGGTCCAGGGGGACGGGTCAGACGAAGAGCGGTTCAGAAGCCCCTTATGAAGAGAGTTACATCAAGGCAAGCTACGTCGCCCGGACCGGGGTTACCGGGGCCCCACCCTCGAGCCAGGCCTGGGGTGGGTGCTCGACAGCGAGCGCCTGGTGGCCAGGCCTTTCCCCACGGGGCCCGGCTGGGCCCAGCCCGAAGGAGTGACGTGGGGCCATCCTCATGTGGACCCACCACCCACAAGAGGATCCATAAGGGGCCGGTGCATGAAGATCTGGGCGGCAGTCGAAGGCGGGGGCCTCGACGACCGGATCTCTGGACATGGAGACTGGCTCTGGGGACATGGAATGTCACGTCGCTGGGGGGGGAGGAGCCAGAGCTTGTGCGGGAGATTGAGCGTTACCGACTAGATATAGTCGGCCTCGCCTCCACGTACAGTTTGGGCTCTGGAACCCAACTCCTTGAGAGAGGCTGGACTCTCCATTTCTCTGGCATTGCCCGCGGGGAGCGGTGGTGAGCTGGTGTGGGCTTGCTCATTGCCCCACAGCTCAGCCGCTGCATGTTGGGGGTCACTCCGGTGAACAAAAGGGTCGCGTCCCTGCGCCTTCGGGTCGGGGACAGGTCTTTCACTGTTGTGTCGGCCTACGGGCCAAACAGCAGTGCAGAGTACCCGGCCTTCTTGGAGTCCCTGGGGGACTTCAACGCCCATGTGGGTAATGACAGTGACACCTGGAGGGGCGTGATTGGGAAGAACGGCCTCCCTGATCTGAACCCGAGTGGTGTTTTGTTATTGGACTTCTGTGCTAATCACAGTTTGTCCATAACGAACACCATGTTCGAGCACAAGGTCCATCAGTGCACGTGGCACCAGGACACTCTAGGTCAGAGATCGATGATCGACTTTGTTGTCGTGTCATCTGACCTCCGGCCGCGTGTCTTGGACACTCGGGTGAAGAGAGGGGCTGAGCTGTCAACCGATCACCACCTGGTGGTGAGTTGGATCCGCTGGCGGAGCAGGAAGCCGGACAGACCTGGCAGACCCAAGCGTATTGTAAGGGTCTGTTGGGAACGCCTGGCAGAGCCTTCTGTCAGAGGGGTCTTCAACTCACACCTCCAGGAGAGCTTCTCCCTGATCCCGGGGGAGGCTGGGGACATGGGCTCCGAGTGGGCCATGTTCTCCACCTCTATTGTTGATGTGGCCGCTCGTAACTGTGGTCGTGAGGTCTGCGGTGCTTGTCGCGGCGGATATCCCCGAACCCGGTGGTGGACACCGGAAGTAAGGGATGCCGTCAAGCTGAAGAAGGAGTCCTGTTGAGCCTTGTTGGCTCGTGGGACTCCTGAGGCAGCCGATGAGTACAGGCGGGCCAAGCGTGCTGCGGCTTGTGCGGTTGCAGAGGCAAAAACTCGGGGTTGGGAGGAGTTCGGGAAGGCCATGGAGGAGGACTATCGGACGGCCTCAAAGAAATTCTGGCAAACCATCCGACGCCTCAGGAGGGGGAAGCAGTGCTTCACCAACACTGTTTACAGTGTGGGTGGAGAGCTGCTGACCTCGACTGGGGATGTTGTCGGGCAGTGGAAGGAATACTTTGAGGATCTCCTCAATCCCACTGTCACGTATTCCGAGGAGGAAGCAGAGAATGGGGACCTGGAGGCGGACTCATCCATCACCCTGGCTGAAGTCACCGAGGTGGTTAGCAAGCTCCTCGGTGGCAAGGCTCCGGGAGTGGACGAGATCCGTCCTGAGTACCTCAAGTCTCTGGATGTTGTGGGACTGTCTTGGCTGACACGTCTCTGCAACATCGCGTGGCAGTCGGGGACAGTACCACTGGAATGGCAGAGGTGGTCCCTCTGTATAAGAAGGGCGACGGGAGGGTGTGTTCCAATTACAGGGGAATCACACTCCTCAGCCTTCCCGATAAGGCCTATTCCAAGGACTGGAGAGGAGAATCCATCCGATAGTCGAACCTCGGATTCAGGCGGAGCAGTGTGGTTTTCGTCCTGGTCGCGGAACACTGGACCAGCTCTATACTCTCCATCGGGTCCTCGAGGGTTCATGGGAGTATGCCCAACCAGTCCACATGTGTTTTGTGGATTTGGAGAAGGCATTTGACCGTGTCCCTCGTGGTGTCCTTTGGGGGGGGTGCTCTGGGAGTATGGGGTCCGGGGCTCTTTGCTAAGGGCTGTCCGGTCCCTGTATGACCGGAGCAGGAGCTGTGTTCGCATTGCCGGCAGAAAGTCAGACCTGTTCCCGGTGCATGTTGGACTCCGCCAGGGCTGCCCTTTGTCACCGGTTCTGTTCATTATATTTATGGAAAGAATTTCTAGGCGCAGCCAGGGGCCGGAGGGGGTCTGGTTCGGGAACCACAGGATTTCATCTCTGCTGTTTGCGGATGATTTTGTCCTGATGGCTTCATCGAGCCCGGACCTGCAGCAGGCACTGGGGTGGTTTGCAGCCGAGTGTGAAGTGGCTGGGATGAGAATCAGCTCCTCCAAATCCGAGGCCATGGTTCTCGACCGGAAAAAGGTGGTTTGTCCTCTCCGGGTGGGTGGTAAGTCTCTGCCCCAAGTGGAGGAGTTCAAGTATCTCGTGGTCTTGTTCACGAGTGAGGGAAGGATGGAGCGTGAGATTGACAGGCGGATCAGTGCAGCATCTGCAGTGATGCGGCCGCTGTATCGGTCCGTTGTGGTGAACAAGGAGCTGAGAAGCTCTCGATTTACCGGTCAATCTACGTTCCTAACCTCACCTATGGTCATGAGCTCTGGGTAATGACCGAAAGGACAAGATTACGGATTTCCTCCACAGAGTGGCTAGGCGCACCCTTAGGGATAGGGTGAGGAGCTCGGTCACACGCGAGGAGCTCGGAGTAGAGCCGCTGCTCCTACATGTTGAGAGGAACCAATTGAGGTGGCTCGGGCATCTGCTCAGGATGCCTCCTGGACGCCTCCCTAGGGAGGTGTTCTGGGCATGTCCCACTGGGAGGAGGCCCCAGGGAAGACCCAGGACACGCTGGAGGGACTATGTCTCTCGGCTGGCCTGGGAACGCCTTGGGATCCCACCGGAGGAGCTGGAGTATGTGTCTGGGGTGAGGGAAGTTTGGGAGTCCCTGCTTAGACTGCTGTCCCCGCGACCCGGCTCCGTATAAGCGGAAGAAAATGGATGGATGGATTAGAAAAACATGAAAATCTGTATTTTAAACTGAGCTGGACATCAGAATTATCTCAAGTGGATTTGCTGTGTAACTGTCAGATTGCAGATTTATCCAGACTCTGACCTGCCACTGTTCCAATCTTTTTAATCAGCTTATTCATTTAGTTTTTGTCCTCCATGGTGATGCTCTCGCCCTAACATTAAACAGAATAAAAAAAACACACTGGCCACACTGCCCTGATAGAACACATCAGGAGCATCCTGCTCGCGTGAAAGGATCTGAGTTTCCTCAAAAAGAACAATCCAGACTGAGCCTTTATTAAAACAGCATCATTGTTCCTCTTCTATGTCAGCTCACTGTCCAGATGCACTCCCAAGTACTTATAAATTTCAACTATTGGAGAGACGGCTGTCTTTTTCTTTCTCAAGTCAAGCTGTAGGAACAGCTAAAAAAAAAAAGGATCCAATTTCCTTCTTGTAGGCCATGCTGTCATCCTTGGAAATTAGGCCCAAAAGAGTTACCTGAACATTTTTGCATATGACAAGAATCACAACTGCACCAATAGTTTGCCTTGTACAAAGTAAATAAAAACAGCAATAAAACAGAGCCCTCTTATTACTACTTATTTGCTAAAGTGTTTGGTTGGATCATATTAAAAGCGCTAGAAAGATCTAAAAGGATAATGCAATCAGAGCTACCTTTTCATGGTTGATTACTGGGCCTATCCACATCTCCTTCAGTTTAAATCAGTGCTTCTCAAATAGTGGGGCAGATGCCAGGGGGGACGTGCGTATGACTCCACGTATGACACTGTAGATACTGTAGACAGCGCATACGCAGCGCACACACAGCAAAGAACAGGAGAGAGCAACACAGGGCAGTGAACAAGAGACACTTTTTCTAAAGAGACACTATGGAAAACATTTTAACAGGGATGAAAAGAAAGGCGGAGATAGACGGAGGTAATGAGATGCACCAAAGTCACCCGAAAAGTTAGACGAGGAAGTCTGATGAAGAGTATGGAGCACATGGCTTCACCGTGACTCCGGTGGGACACGAGGACAGACCGGTGTCTGCTGTGGCAGCGGACAGTATGAAGCCAAATAAATTAAGACACCACCTCATTACACCTCAGTTACGCTGATTAGACGCTGGAGTTTTTTCAGCGTAAACGTGCCAAATATTAACAACAATCATCCTGCTTTGTGAATGTCACTTAAATCAGCGAGCACTGTTAGCATCATATAAGGTGGCACACCAAATTGCTAAATTGCTTGTTTTAATTTGATAATTGTTTAATTTGAATGTATTATTTTGATATTTATTTAATTTAAATGTATTCATTTGATGGGGGGCATGGGGGGGCATGATAGAAAATAATTGAGAAGCACTGGTTTAAATAAACAAAAGTCAAGTGATTTTTTTCCTAATCTTTTCATAAAGTAGTGCCATTATTCAACCCCAAGCCATGAGTGTTGTCCACTGGAAGGATTTTAAACCATAAGATTAATATGACAAATAATATGTCTGTTATTAATATTCATATTGTGATGTACGGACACAATATCCATCCATCCATTTTCTTCTGCTTATCTGAGGCCGGGTTGCGGGGGCAGCAGTCTGAGCAGGGACTCCCAGACTTCCCTCACCCCAGACATGTCCTCCAGCTCCTCCAGTGGGACCCCAAGGTGTTCCCAGGCCAGCCAAGAGACGTAGTCCCTCCAGCATGTTCCTGGGTCTTCCCCGGGGCCTCCTCCCGGTGGGACATGCCCAGAACACCTTGACATGTAGAAGCAGCGACAATGGATAAAATAGCTAAATAAAATACCAGGATAATGTAGAGCGAGTTAATACCAACATATTGAGCCCAGGATGGCAAACCTGAGAGCAGCAGGTAGGAGAGGAGGGCCACGGTTTATCAATGTAAAGTGAATTGGAGCCAGAGTCAATGGAGCCGGAGGTGCACTCATGTCACTTCCTATTTGGAACACAGTGGCTAGCAGGTTAGTCCATTTATATATACAGTCTATGAGCTCCAAAACTTTATCATCATATTAATCTTATGGCTTAAAGTCCTTTGACAAGAATCATGTCTTTGGGGTTGAATAATGGCTGCACTTTCTGAAGCGACTGTGAAAAAAATGATTTGATTTTTGTTTATTTAAACTGACAGGGAAGATGCTGAACTTTGTGCCCCTTTTTGATTAATGTGGATAGGCCCAGTATTTACAGAGATATTAATCATAAACCAGGTCAACCTCTGCCCTACAGTGTTGTCATGTCAACACAACCTACTTCCTCATTGGACTGGTCATGTGATCAGACGTGCCAGGAAGTCAAAGTTCACCTGGACTCAGACACCACAAACACAAGGAGATGTGCTGTAAACAGAACAGCCATGTTTTATATCAATATTCCTGAGAAATTATCCCACGACCAGGGAATGAGATCACACTATTTGCTCATGACTTCCGATGTAGCTATAGAAGGAAGTGACATACTATAAGAGTCATAGTCCAACACTCTAATTCTGTGACATATATTTTGTTATAAGATTGGAGGTTCAAATCTCTTTTTCCCTCTCCTTCCCTCCACCTCCCTCTGTCCCTCTCTTTCTCCATAGCGTGTCTCTCTCCTTGTGTACGTGCAGGTCAGTGGCAGAGTGTTTGTTGGCAGGTAGTGTGCACGTACTCTCTTATCTCCTCTGCTCTGGTCACTCCTCACTCAGCTCTATAATAACCCTGCACCTGTCGTTCTCCTGTCACGTTTACATCATGTTATCTGCTCTAGCTTGAGTCATGTTATTAGAGACAGTATGTGGCCACAGCTACAATACTACAAGGTTAAAGTAGGTTAAAAGGTATACTGTTTCCAAACAGAAAAGTGTCCCCTACATTTGACCCCTTTTAGTCCTTCAAGAGAGGGAAATTTATTCTGCATTTGACCCATCCCTCAACTTACCTGACCGCTCATCTGACTGGGACAAACTTCTGTCTTAATGTGGCCACTTTATTTGTAGCACCTGTCTCTCAAAGGCTGAAAACATCTCCTCTTAGAAATTCTCTGGTTATTCAGAACTAAACCTGTAACTTCTTACCTGAGACAAAAAGGTTTAGGGCTTTGATTGTTAATTAATATAATGTCCATGGTAGTGAGGGAGGAGGGGGAGGGGTGTGAGACTTCAAACCTCGCATAAAAGCCGTTTAACTTTTCTGCTAGTTGTTTGTTGTCCACGGCGGGAGGGGCTTTGGGCCTGTAGTTGGTGATTTGCCTCAGCCCTCTCCAGACAGAAGCAGAGTCGTTGGTGGAGAATTGCTTCTCCAGACGTGTATTGTACTTCGCTTTAGCCTTTTCCACCTCTTTGCTAAACGCATACTTGCAACGCCTGTAGCCCTCACGATCTTCTGCCCTGAAAGCCATCTCCTTTTCCCTCCTCAAATGTCTAAGTCTGGGTGTGAACCAGGGTTTGTCGTTGTTAAAAGTCACCCTGGTGCATGGTGGAACGATGCTGTCCTCACAGAACTGAATGTATGACGTCACAGTGTCTGTGTACTCATCCAAACTGTCTGTGGCAGCCTTGAACACATCCCAGTCTGTAGTGTCCAAACACGTGCGAAGCTCCTCCACAGCCTCACTGGTCCACTTCTTAGAAGTCCTCACAGCAGGTTTGGAGAGAAAAGTATATCTTACTTCTTAATCATCTGCCCCAGGGCAGCTGTGGCGACAACACTGATGTAGCGTGTGCTCCATGATTTTCGTTAACCCTGTGAGGTGATGGCCATTGTGATTTTGGCTTCACAAAATTAAATTGAATTGATTTGAATGGCTGTGCCTCTCTGGTGTGTGTACAAAACTGACTTGGACAGGCATCTGACTTAATAATAGGCAATGTTTTCAAATAAGCGCTATACCCACTAAACCACAAGGCTATCAATCACATGACCTCACTCCACTCACCACCTATTCTCCTTCTGTTTACATTACCTCCCCCTCTCCCTGCTGCTCCTCCCCTCCCTGTATCTTTTTAAATAAACTAAAGTTCAAACACTGACCCTGCATTGACCCATTCTGATTGGTCAGTTCCTCTTGGTTCTTCACTGCAGTCCATTCTGATTGGTCGATTGCACTAACATTTGAGCCCCACACAAGTTACATTGTGCGTCCAGTTCACGTGAGCGTTTCATTCATGAACTTCAGGTTTTAGACAATGGACATCTGTCAGCGCAGGCTCGGGAAGATGACATCATTTGGTTATCATTTTACACAGAGCTGAGAACATAAACATGTGATTTTAAATCTGGCCAGGCAAGGCAAGGGAAGTTTATGTGTATAGCACAATTCGTACACAAAGTAATTCGAAGTGCTTTACAAAATAAGAAGGACATTAAAATCACACAAATCAAAACATAAATTATCGCAAATAATCATCATAAAATTAATATTAAAACAGAAGAGTGCAGAATAAAAACCTTTCAGTCGTATGCACAGCTAAACAGAACCGTTTTGAGCCTGGATTTAAACATTGTCAATGTAGAGGCCTGTCTCACATCTTCAGGAAGACTGTTCCAGGTTTTAGCTACATAAAACTTAAACTCTGATTCCCCATGTTTAGTCCTGACTCTGGGCACCAGCAGGAGGCCGGTCCCTGAAGTCCTCAGAGTGTGAGATGGTTCATGTGGCACTAACATTTCAGAGATGTACTTTGGACCTAGGCCATGGAGAGACTTATACACAAGCAGAGCTGCTTTAAAGTCTATTCTTTGAGCTACAGGAAGCCAGTGCAGAGACCTGAGCACAGGACTTATGTGCTCGTACTTCCTGGTTCTAGTCAGGACCCAAGCAGCAGCGTTCTGGATGTACTGCAGCTGTTTAATGCTCGTTTGGAGAGGCCAGTGAGCAGGCCGTTTAGTCTAACCTACTAGAGACAAATGCATGGATAAGTCTCTCTATGTCTGGCTTTGACAGTATACCTTTATTTTGCAATGTTCTTTAGGTGGTAAAAAGCTGCAGATGTTATTGATTTGATGTGGCTGTTAAAGTTCAAGTCTGAGTCCATTATTACCTCTAGATTTCTAACCTGATTTGAGAGAGAGACTGGAGGTGACTGCTAACAGTTTCTTTAGTTTAATTTAGTAGGTAACACATCGAGGCAGCATGTAGATGAACTCTGATGACATTGGAGGACAGATGACCTAGTTTTCATCAGACGTACTTAAGATTTTACACCAGTCAAGTGGCAGTTTGTGAAGAAAACAAACTGCTAATCGCTATGGCAACATTATAACTTTTTTATCATTTTGAAACAAATGGATGCCTTTAATACATTGTTGATGAACAGAATTGCATCCTGAGCATCTGAACCATCCTTTACTGGGGCTAAAGTGCATTTGACAGGTTTACATGTTTTTTTATAATTTTGACTCGGTTTGGTGGATAGTCCATCAATCCATTTTCTTCTGCTTATCTGGGGCCGGGTCACAGGGGCTGGCCTGGGAATGCCTCCAGTGGGACCCCAAGGGGACAGAAGCCAGATTGAAATTGTTTGTAGATGTTATTGGAGGAAAGATGGGTGTGGAGGTGGGCAGCAACAGTTTTCTCAAGGAGTTTGGAAATGAAGGGTAGGTTTGAAATGGGACGAAAGTTATTGAGGTCAGAGGGATCAGAACCGGGTTTTTTGAGTATCAGAGTGACGGCAGCAGTTTTGAGGGTGGAGGGAACAGTACCGGAGGTGAAAGAGGAGTGAATGATATCAGTTATGAGGGGGGACAGTGCAGGGGTGGAGGTTTTGATGAGGACAGTAGGGAGAGGGTCTAGTTGACAGGTGGAGGATTTGGAGTTCTGAATGAAAGTGGAGATTTGGGTGACAGAGGGCAGGGTGAAAGAAGAAAGCAGGTGCGTTGGGGAAACGGAAGATGAAATGGGTGGGTTTGAAACAGAGGGGTTAAATTGCTGGTGGATCAGTTGAATTTTAGTGGTGCAGAAAGCAGCCAGGTTATTGCAGAATTCTGAGGAATAGAGGTGAGGTGGAAGTGAGTCCGGGGGTTTTGTGATCTGTGAGAGGAGTGAGAATAGTGTTTTTGAGTTACCTTCATGTGAACTGATTAAATTAGAGTAGTATGTGGATCTTGCTGTGGATTTGGGTTCCAGAGTTGTACATACACAGATATGCTCTGGAGTTATGACTAAACAATGACCTCGCCTTTGATCTAATGTAATAACATATGCATTTAACAGATTAGAATAAACACACTTTTTTCATTTGGTTGTTTATCGCAATGAGAACATGTGTCCTTACTGTGAGCAGGCTTACATCTCCAGAAAGCTGACTATTATTTGGCCTGAAGGCAGACCTCTTCACGCTTACTTCTGTGGAAATGTTTCTCCTTTGGCTATAATATTCCACAGTGAGACATAAACCACATCTACCTCCATGGAAAATGTTCTGACTTTCAATTTCTATGAAAACATGCAGGAGACATGCCACCTCCTGAAAGTCCAGAAAGGCTACAGTCGGATAGCTGTGAAATTAAAGTAAAATACATCAGCTGTCAATAATGAATACATATTTATAACTGTATTATAAATGTATAAGTTTAATTTTCCTTTTTCCTGCTCCGAGTCTCTCCTTGCAAAGTCACTCCCCCTCCAGAGTTCTATCACAACACAATCAGCTTGCATCCTGCTAATGAAAGTACTGCACATCACATCAGGTTTGTCAAGTTGCAGTGCACAGTTTTGTATCATGCTTTTGTATATTTATGGAGAGATCGCTAGATTACTCAAACATGCATGGATGACATGTAAAACCTCTTCAGACATGTTTCTGATGAGGTAACCACATTCTGTTCATCTAATCCATATTATTTAATAATCATTTGCTCCTGGTAATTCAGTGTCTTGGTTGTGATTAAAACTTTCTAAATCAGTTTTACAAAATATGTGACAATTATGTAAACAAACCAATCCCTTGTGTTGTTATAGAGGACAGAGCAATGAAAAGGTGAGAGTTTGGGCTGAACCAAAACACAGAGTGATTCATGAGAAAGCTCTGCCCCGAGGCTCACCTGTACATTACACTTACAATACACTAGTACATTATGTTCTATTGATACTTTGTACATCATGCTGGAGATGTTCTACATGTATCTCTATGGTAGAATCTTCAACAGCTACCATAATGACACAATGCACACATTTGCAAACACTGTCAAAGAAAGCTTTAAAATGATCTGAAAACTTACAAAATGGATTTAAACAGCACATTTTCAACAGGCTGTGATCAATACCAACATTCATGGCCCTGTTTAGGAGTTTGATCTTACACAAAAACTGAAAAAACTGTTGGTTAATGCTAACTAGCCTGTGACTGTAATGTTATTTCAGAGAAGCACAAATCATCTCAACTGTACTTTGAGCTAAATCAGCTTTTTCTGGTCAGACTGTATTAAAACAAAGCCTCAGACAGAGTAGTGCTTACAGTTAGCATCACACCCCCAGGGAATGTTGATAACATCAGCTGTAAAGAATCAATAGGCAATGATCTATACGCATGTTTAACCTGCACTTAACCTGCTCCCCTCTGCTTCCTCCTCTGTCAGGTGACCCATACACTACTGTCATCTCAGTAAAGAAAAAAAAATAATACAGCAACAAATCAAAACTAAACACTGAACCTTTCGAATGGTCAAAAGTCCACAAATGGTGCCTTTAGCAGCCAAAAAACAGAGCTAAACTATCCCATTTAAGGAGATGCTTTCTCCCATCTCTTTTTGGTGCATGTAACAGGTTTTCATTTTTAATTTTTTTCTTTTCATGACAGTTTTTATAATTAGGCCTAAGTAATAATTTGGTTTGGTGGGATAGTATCAGTGCTAAATATTTGTCATAGTTTTACATCAATTAATTGGCAGTTACGCACAAGCAAAGCATTTTTCTGATAGTTTAAACTTTCATTTAACCAAATAAAGGTGTTGTCATTGAATTGTATTAGTCTAATCATAACTATTGAGTAACTGAGACAGGTTTTGGCCCTTATTTACATTATGGTTGCTAGGTAACAGTTGTTGTTGTGTGTCACATCTGCTGCAATGTCCAACTAGGATGTAGATTATAGATTTTTTTTTTTTTCTGATAAAGATATTGCACAATCCAGCAGATATTGAACTGTGTGCCTTTTTGTGCCAGTTAAAACAGAAAGTAAGTAGTAAGTGTTAATTAGTAACTAACTGCTAGGCTAACTGCAAATTGCTTTCCAATTACCAGGTTAAATGGTTTGGTCTCTTTCTAAAAGTAAAAAAGAATGTTTCAAAATTTGACCAATTTAGTCAATAGAACTGATAAAAAAACAACAACAAAACAACATGAATAATGTGATAATGAAACAACAGAGAGGCTAACATACTAGTGGATTGGGTAGTAACGGAGCCATGTGACCAGAGCAGACTTACAGTGGTGTCTTTCAGATGTGACTAGTAAATCTGCTCATGTTTGCTTTGGTTTAGTCAGACTCATAACAATAACACCCACACAGAGAGGGAAGGGAGGAGGAGGGAGAGAGGGAGCACCCATGGGTGGGGTCAACCCTCTAGGTGGGGGGCAGTGACTCCACGTCCTGGTATTTAGTGAGTGAATGTGTGACTGTGTTTGACTATGGAGAGGAGTGAGTAGAGTTACTATCACTACATCAAAAACATACCTGGAGTTGTGTTTTGTTTCATTCACATGTTTGAGTAACCCTGTGGAAAAGGCTATTTCCCTATCTAGAGCTCAGAGTGCTTTTATGGTTCCACGTTGTGACATCATCAGGTGGCAGTGTTGGGAAGAAACTTAAAAACATGTGCCAAAATACATATACAGAATAGTTATTTTCGGTAAATGTATTCTGGTACAGTTACTTTCTGATTTGGTGGTATTCAGAATACACTTACTAAAATGAAAGGAATACACGGTAGTAGTACTTAATCACACAGTTTAGCCATCCAATCAAAAACACTGCTAAAATGAATTTCGTTAATGTGCATGGAGCTCAGGTGATGTCAGGTCGGAGGTCAGGCAGGTTTTGGACCAAATTCCCAATTTTTTTTTCCAACTTGTGCAAGTGTTCATGTGCACCACCTGAATGCAGCAATATATTTTCAAAGAATTCTTGAAGCTAAATGGAGGCAGTGCTCTGCCTGAAGCTCTGTTCAGATTGACCTTCCAATCTGACCTTCTTTTTTTTTTTTAACATAATCTGATCATAAAGGACTGACAACTGATTTGTGCTGTAAAGTCCCTCTCAAATAACATTACAGTCACAAGTTAGCTAGCATTAGTCAGCAGTATTTCAGTTAGTCACTCTCACCTTTTTGTTGAAAATCAAACTCCTAAAGAGGACCATGAACGCTCGTATTGGTCACAGGTTGATTTTGTTTTAGTTTTCAAATCACCTAAAAACCTTTTAGCTAATATGTGCATTGTTTCATCATGGTAACTTCTGAACATTCTTCTTTTAACATACATGCATTCTCTCCCAGCATGATGTCACTGCAAAGTATCAGTAATAACAATAAAACATGTCAAAATACTTATGACATTGATGTTTCCTGTAGTTTCTTGGCCAAATCATTGTACCTTGAGTCAAGTGTGCATCGCCGTGCACCTTCATCTGCAGGGTCATACCCTGTGTAACCTCTTCATTCAGAAAATGTCCAAATTCTTTCATGTCTGCCCCCTGTAGTCTCGCTGCTGTATTTGCTGTACAAGGTCATTTACGCACGGTGGGCTTTCATCAACAATATATAATATAAATATAATTTCAACTCCAAGCATGGGTTCTCTGACTATTCAACTCATGGTACAATTGGCAATGCAAACTATCACCACACCATCCTGCGTCATCCCAAACAGCGGGATGTGCTTCTCTTTAGGGCTAAGTTCTATTGCGCTTTAGGACTGATAGTAATCCCCCATTCATCTTTTTAGGAGTCATCGGAGGTCAGCAGTTGCACAGGGCACGCCACCTCTACTGCTGCTTTGGTCTGCCTATGGCTTACTTTGGTTCATTATTTGTTTTGATTTATTTATTATTATTTTGATTAGTGTAATTAAAACTCATGAGAATCCATCTTGAGAGACTCTCACAGTGAGGTTAAACAAGTGGACCAATTACAGAGCTGTGCAGAAGCCAAAAGTTCCAGCGTCCAGTGTTGTCAGACAAACTTCAGCCTGTTTTAGCGAAAAATACTAACTACGTGTGTTTTTAACAATCGTGCAGAGGGAAGCGCTTTGTGCATTTATGGACAGAGAGAATATTTATGCTTTTCTCTCAACTGGATTTAACCAGTTTGACTTTTAAGCTTGTTCCTTCTTCCAATTCAAATAATCATCATGACGTTCCTGCATTTAGTGAGAGTGTTAAATAGTGCATGATTGGGATCCAGAAGTATTATTGCAGTTATCGTTATTGAATTGAAAACACTGCTTTTTAAAGTGCAAAATGATGAAACCTGGCTCTCTTGTACTCATATATGCCCGTGCACCTTAGAGACAAGCATAGCAAAAGACAAAGTTCAAATCTACCAACGGCACAAATTGTAAGAGTGAAAACGTTTCGCTGCACATCCAAGCCGTTTCTTGTCAGATGCTGGTGGCCACTGCCTTATATCTCTCTGAAGGGAGACACTAACTATACTGAAACTATTAACATCTATTATCTCCAGTTTCAGATGAAACTACCCTATTCAGCCCTTAACGACCCTGCTATTGTTCTCATTGTTCTGGGTCTGAGGATGGAGTTATAGATGGGGGAGACATTATGTCTCAGGCCCCCATTTCTGTTTAAGGAAGGAGTCTCTTTCCTAAAAAAAATAGAAACAGACACTATTCCCCAAATTAGATTTGGGGTGGCTTATTTTCTATTCTAATTTCAAATTGTCAACATTTTGATCTCCATGTACAGTTATACCTAACTTGATTATCCCTCACTGACAGGTGGTGGTGAGGTGTGGCACAGACACAACAGGAGGAACATTTTGTGGTTACTGTGGTTTTGAAATAAAATTACTTAACTAGTGTGTTAAGTAATTTTGACTGGCATTTAGTGCAGGATGGTACACAGCACTGCCCCTGTGTTTATTATGAATTATTATTGACATTTTAGACAGAGCTCTGACATAAATCATAAACTTGTACCAAAAGATTCACCATAAGTTTTAATGTTGATGTGACGATGATGTACGATTTCAACCTTTGTATTCTTCCACCTCACCTCAAATATGCAGTTTTCCACTCTTTTGTAATTCATTTATTATCAGTATGTCCCATTACATTAACTCTAAGGTACACACGTGGACAAAATTGTTGATACCCATCGGTTAATGAAAGAAAAACTCACAATGGTCACAGAAATAACATCACAACCAAAATGCCTAGAACCGGCCCTGCACACTTCAGTTACATTTTCTTGGTGGTCTCACACGTGAACTTCAAATATACACTGACAGACTGCAACTAAACTGGTCCAGCACAGGAGTCACAGATGGACTAGGTGTAGTCTGAGTGAGGAGTAATGCACAATTTTGTGCATTATTATTTGTGCATTACTACTGTAGCCACAGCTGCACTGGGACACTGAGATATGATGGAGAGAGAGAACCAAATGCAGGTTATGTGTGAACATACACTGTATAAAGAAGTGGACTAAGTGAGTGTGACGTCACGCAGGGTTCAGCTCCAGTCAAATCAACCAAAGAGCCAATCCAGAGTGAGGCTGTTGAAGGCAATGCTCCTCCATTGCTAAGTGCGCGCTCCCTGCTAAACCAGCAGTGCGGGTGCTTAGCAACGCTGTCAATCAAACCTGTTGCTAGCACTAGCTGGAGCAACCTTAGGGAAAGAAGGCACATGATTTGTCTGTTATTAATGTTCAAATCTTGATTTGCGGACACAATAGCAAACATTTTAAGGCTAAAATGATGAGTTTGACATGTGTTCTGGCATTTCGTACCTGAAAATGTGTTGTTTGACTTTATACAAACCCCTGTCCTTCATTTGAAATGACTACAGTGAATTCGGCCTGGGTGCAGACAGAGACAGAGACAAAGGCTGAGAGTGTGTTCGAGTGCATAGACAATACACTTCTATCAGAGGTCATAATGTCACACTCTTAAAGTGAGGGGACAAACACTTTTAAATGAGGATGCACCCTTCTGCACCCCTGTAGATCCAGGCCTGAGTCTCTTAAGATCAATTACGTAGTGATTGTGTAAGGACCTTGACTTTCTTGGTTCCGTTCCCACAGTTGGGTGTATCCACAGACAGTCCAGGTGACATTTTTGTGTGTGTTGTTTTGTGTCATCACAGAATGTTCAGAATGCACTCAGACAAATGTGTGCCACGGAACCATCACTTACACAACTTCACTCTTTAAACAAAAGGTCAAGCAGGAACAGGAAAACTCACCAGAGTGTGTGTGAAGCTAAACAGACTTCATAAACATGTTTGCAGATCTGATGACAAGGGCCAATGAAATATTTACACTACAACAGTAATGGCAGAACTAGTGCATGTGTATTTTATCGCACACTATGTAACTTTTCACCTGCTTGTCTCCATGGAGATGGTAAATAGTCACTTTTTTATACAGCACTTTTCCTTTTTTTATTGTGATATTAGAGACAATAGAAACAATAATGTAACAGTGTGTGTGTGCATGTGTTTGTGTGTGCATGTGTGTATGTGCATGTGTACGTATATGAGTGTGTGTGTGCGTACATGTGTACGTGTGTGTATGTATATGTGTGTGTGCATGTGTACGTGTGTGTACGTATATGTGTCTGTGTCTGTGCGTGTATATGTTTATGTGTATGTGCGTGTACGTGTGTGCACGTGCTTGTGTGTGCGTGTGTGCATGTGTGCCTGTGTGTATGGATAGGTACATTGCCTGGCTAAAAAAAAGTCATCACCAAAAAAAAGGTCACACATTCGTTGGACCTTCTTCAGCTTTGATAATGGCACGCATTCACTGTGGCATTGTTTCGATTTTGCTTCTGCAATGTCACAAGATTTATTTCCTTCCAGTGTTGCATTGGTTTTTCACCAAGATCTTGCATTGATGATGGTTGAGTCTGACGCTGCACAAAGTCTTCTCCAGCACATCCCAAAGATTCTCAATGGGGTTAAGGTCTGGACTCTGTGGTGGACAATCCATGTGTGAAAATGTCTCATGCTCCTGAACCACTCTGTCACAATTTGAGCCTGATGAATTGTGGCATTGTCATCTTGGAATATGCCCGTGCCATCAGGGAAGAACAAATCTATTGATGCAATAACCTGGTCATTCAGTATATTCAGGTGTCAGCTGACCTCATTCTTTAATCACAGACTATTGCTGAACCTAGACCTGACCAACTGCAGCGACCTCAACCTGTTTTCTTAGTTAAATCCTTTCATATTTTTATCTTTTTTCCCACTCCCTTTCTCCTTCTCTCCCTCTTCTTGCATTACTCCTTCGTTTCTTTTGTTAATTTGTTTGTAGATAGTGTCAGCACAGCAAAGGGCAGCGGGCCTTCTTCCTGGTCACATGCTTTTCCACCTTGAAAACACTCAAAGCACTTAACATCAAGGAAGCACTCACCCATTCACACACACATTCATACAGCAGTGCACACAGACAATGTTTATGTCGAGAGCAGGATTTGAACCGCCAACCTTCAGATGTTATTGCTATTGCTGTAATGTTGCTGTAATGCTATAATGGTATTAAATTATTATTTTCTATAGACAAGCATGCCACCAGGCCAAGTTGCAGGTCAGATCTGTGGAAAAGCAACTACATTCTTAATAAGAATGCATGTTTTTCCAGGTATTTTAGCAATAGAAATTGTGAAAAATCTAAATGAGCTTACTAAAGTGTCTATGTTTAAATATACATCAAAATTCTGATAATAATCTGATTTAATTAGTTATCACTTATAACGTGACGTCTGACATGAGTATTCTGAGGAAAAAATAGCATTTAAAAAAAAATCTATTATTATTACATATTTAAAAAAAAAAATTTTTTATTTTTACTGGCCTTGAAAATGTCCAGTCTGCCCAAAGGCTAACCTCAAACTAACCATTTAATTTATGACAGACAATTACATCCTGTATTTTAATTAACAGCTCTCATTAATATTTTTGGAAACTAAACCAGCAATAAAACCTGCAGTCTAATTCTCACTTTGGATTATATAACTGAGCAATTGTGTCATTCTCTCAAACAATTGCCTCATAAAAGTGAAGCTCCATTTCCAAATGCATCTGGGCCTGACATGTGACAGCCATTTTCCATACGATTAAATGTTTACATAACACTGAGACTTGTACAACCATTATTATTATTATAGTGCATGTGATAGGACATGGCAAGATTTATGTATAAGTATATGAGGGACACCACACAGAGAGCAAACTGGGAACTGAACCTTAAAACATGTAGTAATGGAACTGCATGGAACCTTTACATTATATAACCTGATATAATGAAGAATGTGAAGGGAAAGCAATATGTGAAAATAAGTTTGAACCAAATTAAATGCCTAAATAATGCTTATCTACATCTGTGGCCATAGCTGCCCTGGGGCTGAATGACATCGGAACATTGGCTACTTTTTTGGTCCATTGGCTTCTTTGACTGTCACTGCCAATTACACTGACGCACTCATATAGGAAAAGGTGGTATCTTTCCCAAAAACACAAAGAAAGTGTTTGAATTTTATTAATAGTCCTCAAAAATGTTAACCTGGCAAATTTTTCAATCTGGAAAAAGTGACTCCATTCTGAACACTTTTACTCCGAGTTGCATTATCTTTATTTATTTTATTCGCACTAATACTGTGTAATACAAAGTAAAGTTGCATGATGAAGCACCAGCATGTATTCTTTTACATTTTGTAAAGTAACTGTATTCTGAATACCACCAAATGGAAGAGTAACTGTACCAGATACATAGACTGTATATTTAAATGAACATAGCTAACCTAGCTAGCCACCGCTAGCCGCCACATTCCAAACATGATGTGAGCATGGGCGTGCTTCGGCTCCATCGACTCTGGCTCCAATTAATTTTCTAGTAAAACCTGTTGCCCATCTCTCTGTAAATGCTGCTGTCAGGCTCGTCTTTTTGGTTTTAAAATGTTTATATTAACCCGCTCTATATGTTCCTGATGTTGTTATTTTAGTATTGTGTCTGTAAATCAAGATATGAACATTAATAACAGACTAATCAAGCACCTTCTTTCCTTTCGGAGATATTCAGGCACCTCCTTTCCTTCTAGCACTAACAACAGGTTTGTTTGACAGCGTTGCTAAGGAAAGCCCCGCTCCAGATTGGGTCTTTAGTTCCTATGATACTTGCCGTTGGAATTCCAAATATGAAACTCTGCTCCAAATTGGTCCCTATAACCAATAGCCTCGATGAGCTTCATTTGACTGGAGCCAAATGCTATGGTCACACTCACTTAGTCCACTTCTTTAAATGGACTGTTGCCAAAATACAGAATACAATATGGTCAAAATGAATATCCAGAATATGTATTTTCAGTACATGTATTGAGTCACTTCTCAACACTAAAGGTGCACTATGTAACTTTTTTGGTGGAGGGTTTGCCACTCACTTGTCATGAAGATGTTTTTGCTTTGCCTGGAATGCTCCACATATTACATAGTACACATTTATATACACTGCCTGGCCAAAAAAAAAAGTCGCCTGGTCAAAATAAAAGTTGCACACACACAAACTCCCCGAGCGGTCCCATGGACCACTGTGAGTGACATCAGACGTGTGCACTGTGGTCATGCTGCATCACATCCATCCAAGTTAAATGGTTTATTCAAAGAATCAAATTACTGCATTTACATTTCTGTTATAAGTCTTTTAATTAAGTGCTTTAGCCACTTATACAATGAAAATGACAAAAATCTTGCTCATGAACTGTGTAGTATGTTAATGCTATTGGAAGTATAAATATTTAATTTTAACTATGGCAAAACATGAGCTTCCAACCAAACCAAGACAACTGTAAACTCCAATGTTGAAAACACACAACATTTTTATAATAAAGCTCTGACTTGTATTATGAGTATAAGCCATTGTGTGAAGCTTTGTGCACTGAGTGAGATTGTCCTACTGTGTCTGGGAGACAGTCCGTTAACTCTTTTTCAGTATATGACATGATCATTTGATTTTTACAACTCATAAACTAGTGACAGTATTTAATGACCAAAACACACTGAGAGGAATCTGTATCTGCACACCCAGCTGCTCTATTACTGTACATTTACATATCAAAACACAATATATAATGTGTATTTGTATATAAAATATATTCAAAACAAGTGGTATGGGTCAAAATAAATATATATTTACAAACCACACACTGCAAACAGTGAACAAACACACACACACACACACACACTTCAAAATGTAAACAAACACACACTGGAAACTAAAAATACACTGTACATGTGACAGTGTGACAGTCATTTTGTGACAGAGGTTGGAGGATCGAGTCCCGCTCGGACCAACTTCTGTCATTGTGTCCTTAGGCAAGACACTTCACCAAAGTGGTGTGTGATGATTGGTGGTGGTCGGGCGCAGATTGGCATTAGCTAATGCTAATAATTACACATAATATATTTGACCCACAATTAAGTCAATAGCAGAATAAACCACGTTTAGCAATCAGGAACGGCATCCAATCCATCCGTAAGGTCGTAAGGTCCTCTGCTCCTGAGTCCACTGTGGGATCTTTACTCTTTGCCATGAACCGCTCCGGGTCCGAGATGCCTCTAGTTTAACTTGTACAAACATCCACAGTGTCCTGGTCGCGCGAGCACTTCCTTTGTTTTGTCCATTTCGTCATGTTTAAAACGCAAAACTGCTGCAAAACAGTGCGTAAAATTACGCAATTATGCGTGCGTACGTAATTTCACGTGCGAATCTTTGCCCGAGGGCGGGCCGTCGGAACATTCAGGGGTTAAACAGCAATCATCAGCGAGTCTTCACTCCATGGCTGTGTCCCAATTCGCCTAACTGGCCTTAGAATCACCATTCGAAGTGTGCGTCGAAGGGCAGTTATGTAATTTCCGGCGCGACAAGGGCTGTCCCATTTCAACGCACCCTACTGAATGCGCCCGACAAACCTGCCCTTCCCTTTGCACCGTTTCCATGGAGATCGGACGTAACTGAAGCGTGCATCCGTGCACACTTCACGCACCTCTATATCCCATCATGCACCATGACTACGCAAGAAACAGAAGAAAATGGAGTCCGCTGTGCAATACATGTTCAAATGTTCGTACTGGTTTACCTCATCTACAACAGAGCGACATGAAACTGTTAAATCTGAATAAAGATCTGTACAGTGTGTTTGATGATTAAAAAGGAGGGGAGTTACATGGAATAAAGGAATGTGCAGTTATTGCTAGACAATAAGAAGACATTATTATCATTAGAAATTAATATTGCAATAAGAATAATGTAAGAATGTTCGTTTATATTGTAAGCGTCAAAGACCAAGAGAAACATAAAGTCAGAAGAGTTTAATGATCCACACAGGTAATGTGAACAATGAAGCAATGGACTCTCTGGAAAGGACAGAAGAGTCCTGAGATGTGCACAAAATCTTCATGAGTTCCGGTATGTTCCATAAGTCTGCGCCCCCTGGTGGGCACGTGTCATTTACCTTCATGTTAGTAAATCAAGATATTAGCTTGATGTAGCGCTGCACTGCTAGAAAATCCCTCACAATAATAAGATGAAAAGAACTGGCACGGCACAGAAGGGAAACAGCGTATGTGAATCACATAATTGTCTGGAGCAGCTCGTCCCCGATCACACTCACTGACTCACATTGAAAAATAGCGCAGAATGAGTTGTTATGTGTTTATTTTATTTTCAACTCTGGTTCGATTTTTTTGTGCGCAGCACAGATTTTCTGTGCGCAGAGAACGTGTCGGCAGTGCGCAATTGCGCACGCGCGCAGCTTAGAGGGAACAGTGCCCCCAACCTATTTGTCTTACACACAGGCATTATTATTGCAAATAAATAATGTCCATCTTCATTAAACAAGTTGTAGAAGTTACACTGTGTGCCTCTTATTGTACAGTATTTAGTCATTTATTTATTTGTGCCACGTATGAAAAAAACCCTCATAAACTGATTTGAAACTGAAAGGTGTCCCTCTCCATCACAACAGTTGCTCTGTTGTACACCTGTTTACATGTGCAGTATCACTTCCTCATCTTTATCTGATGATGCTAACGTTAGCGGTAGCTTTGTTTACATCTTTCAGATATTCATCAAGTTTCACCCTTATCGTTTCACCAGAGGCAGACTCCATTTGTGAAGTGCAGACATCGAGACGATGAAGAACATGATAAAAATCTAAAATAGAAACTGTTTTGTCCAGATAAGCTCATTTTTATATAAATAAAGCCACATGCACGTGTTTTTAGCATTAGCAAGGCCGCAGGAGCCATTGTTATGCTAATATGCTAATCCCGGTGTGATGTAATCTATCTGGTAAACACTGAGACATGACCTAATCCATTTATTTAGAGTGAGTCCATTTCTGCTTCTGTCTGCTGCTACCCACCAAAATACAAAACTATATTTAAATAATATGATGAAAGAGCACGAAGGGACAGTGCAAACAAAGTTAAAGGCACACTGTGTAACTTTTCTGGTCCTCCTCCATAAGTACGATGCATTCCTACGAGGTTGCTTCTCCGCAGATCTGAGTTTTGCCTGGTGGGTTCTCTTGCTTTCCATGAGGCTTAATGCCATACTGTGGAACTTTCCTGGTAAATCAATAACATCTCCATAGCGACAGGCAGGTGACGGATCCTCCACTAGAAATGTCACATAGTAGAATTTTAAGTGATTTATTTTTGCAGTGTCTTTGACCCTATATTTAGATTTCTGCTCCTGACTGCTCCTGTGTGCACCTGCTCCCCCCGCTCAGCTTCTGTCTACACCTGTCTGCTCCTGTATGCTCCTCTCAACAGAAACACACAGTTATATTAGTTTTCGAGGTCACAGAGCTAGGAATAGGACTGCTCTGTGTCACTGGAAACAAAAGGCATTGTTTAATAAGAGTTAATGCAGATAATACAAGAAGAGGGACAAGGGCACTGTTTGTCTATGAGAGAACACACTAAGAGTTCTATTAAAAGCACAGACACAGTGGACAGTTCATCTTTCATACAATTCTACTTAAAAAAAACAAAAAAGCTAACAACAACTAGCATGCTAATCCTGCACTTCCTAATGATCAACCTCAAGAGCTGCTCATACAATATATCTGTATTTGCGAAAGACACATTTTCCTCAAACACATGGGAAGATCCTTTAATGTATTAATTTCAGTATATTTGTGTAGAAAAAAAAAGCAAAAAATAAGTAATAATAATTTGTTTTGTTGTAATTTTTTCATTGTTATGGTAACGGTCCTAATTTTTCAACATTCTGAAACCCATGGATCAGTGCTTTTCACCATCTCAAGAAGGTACTGAGAAGAAGTGAGGCCATATACCACTTTGTCGAAGCCTGATCTGGTGTGGTCTCTGAGAGGCCAGTGAACAGGCCGCTACAGTAGTCTAACCTACTGGAGACAAATGCATGGATAAGTCTCTCTATGTCTGGTTTTGACAGTTTACCTTTGATTTTTGCAATGTTTTAGATGGTAAAAAGCTGCAGATGTTATTGATTTGATGTGGCTGTTAAAGTTCAAGTTAGGGCTGGGCCTGGTCAGGACTTGGACAGGAGACCGCTCAGAGTAACAGGTGCCACAGTAGGGTAGCAGTAGCTGTAGTGCATACTGTTGTCATTTGGCAAGACACTTCATCCAGTCAGTCTACATAAACACACTTACATCATTGTGGTGTTGTAACCTTTATCCAAGAAAAAACCCTTGTTCTCTTGTTTGTGGTCGTGTGAAACTTTATTTATGGCTTGTACTCTATTTTGATCACCAACATTCATGCTTGGATTAAACTTTAACCAAACAAGTTGATTCTTTCAACATGCCAGTACTGTGGTATAATTAGACACACTCAGGGGGCAGGAAAATGGAAAAATTGTGCTCAAGTAAAAGTACTGCTACTCTAAAAATACTACTCAAGTTTAAGTAGAAAGTACTCATCTGAATAAAGTTAAATAATATTAAATGCACTGTACCTGATTTTTTACCTTTGATTTTTTTCACCTTAAAAACATGAAAAACAGAACTAGTTATTTGTAAACAGTTTGCAGTGGTCTAAAGTTACTCCTCGCTTACCTTATACTTTCAGAGTATCCTTCATTATTCACCTGATGAGTTTTCACAATTCTGAGACCACAGCGAAATTTGTAGTGATGGTAAAGATTACAACAACTAGCATGCTAGCGTGCACTTCCTGATTAACGGACAATAAAATGCTTTTTAATACATTGGGACAGGCCCTTTAACATCTGAATTATTACATCAAAATCAAGCCAACAAATACTACGCATTTCCTATTCTATACAAAAACATAATCCATAAGTCTTATGTTAACAAGTAACGATGGCCGTGATTGACAGGCACATTAGCCAGTCAGCGACTGGCTAATGTGGCATGCTAATGAAGCATGTCCCATCTGCATCAAAAAACATGGCACTAAACATAGAACACTGAACCTCTACCCCTTTTCAAGTCCCACCTCAAACCCCACCCTATTAGCTTAATTGTATTAAAATTGTATTAATGCAATACAGACTGATCAAATAGATAAACTCAGTGTCTGTGTGAAGGACATCAAAACCTGGATGACCATGAATTACCTGCTCTTATATCCTGAAAAAACAGAGGTCATTGTCGTTGGTCCCAAAGGTCAAAGAGATTCTCTGTCGGACCAGATAATCTCACTCGACAATGTGAGTATTGCTTCTAGCCCTACTGTAAAAAATCTTGGAGTCCTATTTGATCAAAATCTCTCATTCACAGCCCATATAAACCTAGCTTGTAAAACCGCATACTTTCACCTGCGAAATATAACTAAAATTAGAAATATTTTGCCTAAAAACGATGCTGAATAACTCATCCATGCATTTGTTACTTCCAGACTTACTCTTCTTTTAGTTCCTAACAGGAACTAAAAGAAGAGACCACATCAGTCCTGTACTAAAATATCTGCACTGGCTTCCTGTCGAGCTTAGAATCAAATTCAAAGTCCTCCTCCTGACATACAAAACCCTAAACGGTATGGCCCCATCCTATCTGCAAGATGCTATTGTCCTGTACCAGCCAAACAGAGCACTCCTCTCTCAGAATGCAGGACTATTAGTGGTTCCTAGAGTGTCCAAAAGTACAGTGGGAGGGAGCGCATTCAGTTACCAAGCTCCTGTGCTATGGAATCAACTCCCTGCTGATGTTAAACTGGCCCCCACAGTCTCTGTATTTAAGACCAGGCTTAAAACCTTCCTCTTCGGTATAGCTTATGACCAGGTTACTTAGTGAGGGAGTTAGGGACATTAAAACTTGGGATAAGATAAGCTGCAGTAGGAGATAACTAGCTGGGGGATGTATGGCAACCTGAGCACTATCCTCTGCTTTGTCCTATTTTCTCATCAGCAATGCTATTCACATGTTGTCCCCTGTCCCACTCCCCCTGTGGAGTGTAACTCTTTCAGATGCCCCGATGACAGCTGGACCCTTTCCTCCTCCTCGCCCGGCTCTTATCCTCCTCGCCCGGCTCTCCTCCTCCTCGTCTGGTCTTCCTCCTCCTCGCCTGGCCGATTTTTCTTGTTTTGTCTGATTTTTCCTGTTGTTTTGTTTTTGTGTGTGGGCAGCATGGTGGCTGAGTGGCAACACTCATGCCTCACAGCAAGAGGGTTTGGTTCGATCCCCGGGTCGCCCAGGCCTTTCTGTGTGGAGTTTTTCATGTTTCTCCCCGTGTCTGGATGGGTTTCCTCCGGGTACTCCGGTTTCCCCCATCAACCAAAACATGAACGCCCTTCGAGACAACTGTTGTTGTGATTTTGGGCGTTACAAAAATAAATGAATTGAATTGAATATAATAATGACAACAATAACAACAATAACAATTCATACTTTATGTAGTGCTCTGTTTGTTTACTCCGTTTCCATGGCAACAGCCTCATTGATCATCTCATAGATCACTGACAAACCTGACTGTTTTACCCAAAGCACAAATGTATGAAGTTTACTTATCAGATCTGTACCTGCAATAGTGGAGTAAGTTCAGTGTCTGGTGTGTGTGTGTGTGTGTGTGTGTGTGGGGGGGGGGGGGGGGGGGGGGGGTTGCGTGCGTGGGTGTGAGAAAACAGCCATCTTATCTAACCTTATCTCTGTTCTACCTTTGCTCTGTGTCTTCTTTGTTTGTTGTGACTTTAAGAGCAAAATGACTCATGGATAAGCTTCCTTTAAGACTTAAAAAGTTGCATTACAGACACTGTTGAATGTTTTGTTTGACCAGTGTGAAGTCACCACAATCACAGCAGCCTTAGTCAGTCATTATGAGAATTATCGTGGCAGCACTGGAAACACCTTTAAGTTCCGATGAGCCTCCTCACAGAAGGGAATTCCAGTGTTGTAATGCAAAGTTCAAGAACAGCAGGTAAAAGAGCCTGCAATGAAGATCAAGAGCTGACACATCTGTCCCAGCAAACACAGAACACTTTTCAAATTTTGTCACATCAGAACCACAAATTTAAATATTTTTAATTGGCATTTTATGTGAATAAGTAACTCAAAATGGTACATAAGTGTGAAGTAGTAAGAAAATTATACATCATTTCCAGATTAAAAAAAAAGTGCAGTGTGCAAAAGTATCCTCCTAAGTCAATACTTTGTGGAACCACTTTTTGCTGCAATTACAGCTGCAAGTCTTTTGGGGTATGTCTCCACCAGCTTTCTACACCTACAGACTGAAATTTTTGCCCATTCTTCCTGGCAAAACAGTTCAAGCTCTGTCAGATTTAATGGAGACCGTTAGTGATTCTCAATCGGATTTAGGTCTGGACTTTGACTGGGCCATTCTAACACATGAATATGTTTTGCTTTAAACTGTTCCATTGTCGCTTTGGCTTTATGTTTAGTATCATTGTCCTGCTGGAAGGTGAACTCTGCTCCAGTCTCAAGTCTTTTGCAGACTCCAACAGGTTTTCTTCCAAGATTGCCCTGTATTTAGCTCCATTCATCTTCCCATCGACTCTCAGCAGCTTCCCTGTTCTAGCTGAAGAAAAGCCCCCCCACAGCATGATGCTGCCACCACTGTGTTTGACTGTGGGGATGGTGTGTTCAGAGTGATGTGCAGTGTTAGTTTTCCTCTACACATTTTACATTTTGCTTTTAGGCCAAAAAGTTCAATTTTGGTCTCATCAGACCAGAGGACCTTCTGCCACATGTTTGCTGTTTCCTCCAAATGACTTTTAGTGAACTGTAAAGGAGACTTCTTATGGATGGTTTTCAATAATGGCTTCCTCTTCTATAAAGTCCAGATTTGTGTAGTGCACAATAATTGTCCTATGAACAGATTTCCCCACCTGAGCTGTGTGGAAGTTTTGGTGAACGGCCACGTCTGGGTAGGCTTGCAGTTGTGCCATACTCTTTTCATTTCTGGATGATAGATTGAACAGTGCTCCTTGAGATGTTCAACACTTGGGGAATCTTTTTAGATCCAAAGCCGGCTTTAAACTTCACCATAACTTTTTTTCTGACCTGTTTGATGTGCTCTTTTCACTTCATTTTGTGGTTTGCTTCCCAACACTCTTTTAACAAACTTCTGTGGCCTTCACAGCACAACTGCATTTATACTGAGACAAGATTGCACGCAGGTGGACTCTTTTTAGTCATTAGGTCAACATTCAATCTTTCCAGAATCATCAGGCAACTTCTAAAAGCAATTGGCTGCATTCAAGAAAAAGGGGGCTGAATACTTTTGCACGCTGCACAGGCGAGGAGGAGGAGAGCCGGGCGAGGAGGATGAGAGCCAGGCGAGGAGAAGAGGGAGGCGGGTGGAGGAGGGCCAGGCGGGGAGGAGGAGAGGGTCCAGTTGTCATTGGGGCATCTGAAAGAGTTACACTCCACAGGGGGAGTGGGACAGGGGACAACATGTGAATAGCATTGCTGATGAGAAAATAGGACGAAGCAGAGGATAGTGCTCAGGTTGCCATACTTCCCCCAGCTAATTATCTCCTACTGCAGCCTGTCTTATCCCGGGTTTTAATGTCACTCCCAGCCAATCTGGTCATAGTTAGTTCAGAGTGACATTAAACTAAGTAACCTGGTCATAAGCTATACCAAAGAGGAAGGTTTTAAGCCTGGTCTTAAATACAAAGACTGTGGGGGCCTGTTTAACATCAGCAGGGAGTTGATTCCATAGCACAGGAGCTTGGTAACTGAATGCTCTCCCTCCCACTGTACTGTTGGACACTCTAGGAACCACTAATAGTCCTGCATTCTGAGAGCGGAGTGCTCTGTTTGGCTGGTACGGGACAATAGCATCTTGCAGATAGGATGGGGCCATACCGTTTAGGGTTTTGTATGTCAGGAGGAGGACTTTGAATTTGATTCTAAGCTCGACAGGAAGCCAGTGCAGATATTTTAGTACAGGACTGATGTGGTCTCTTCTTTTAGTTCCTGTTAGGACTCTGGCCGCTGCATTTTGGACCAACTGGAGGCTCCTTATAGTACTTTTGGGGCAGGCGGCGAGCAGAGAATTACAGTAATCAAGTCTGGAAGTAACAAATGCATGGATGAGTTTTTCAGCATCGTTTTTAGGTAAAATATTTCTAATTTTAGTTATATTTCGCAGGTGAAAGTATGCGGTTTTACAAGCTAGGTTTATATGGGCTGTGAATGAGAGATTTGGATCAAATAGGACTCCAAGATTTTTTACAGTAGGGCTAGAATCTAGAAGCTATATTCACCAACGAGAATGACATCTGTTTTTTCAGGATTTAAAAGCAGGTAATTCTCGACTCGGACAAAAATGTAATAAAGTCTCCCTTTGTACCAAAAGATCATGTGTGTATTATAATCAGATGCTTTGATTTATGTTTAAAATGCATTTATTTGTTTGTAGTTATACACTCCCCTGTCCAGCTAGACCCACACGCATTAACAAAACTCTCCAGAGCTGTATCCTGTCTCCATGAATCCAGAGTGTGATTGACAGGTGGATTAACCAATCAGAGACACACATGGTCCATTTGCGTCAAAACAAATATGGTAGTTTACTTTTTTTAATGACATTTTAAATGTTACAAATGTCATAAGAGTCATTGTCAAGTTACCCTCATGTGTAACCTCCATAGAACAGGTGGATGTCCTTATATGGTTATGTTTTGGTTGTGTCTGACTGACGCCATGTCCCTGTCCCCCGTCTAAACTCTGATTGGTCGCTCGTCTCCTCTCTGCGCTTAGGTTGGTTGACCGGCTCTTACTGTGTACAGCTATGGCTATTGAGCGTCACTTTCTTTGAATTGCACATGCTCCAGACTGGTGCTTCTCAGAACTGAGGATGTCACAAATATCAAGCCTGCATCATGGTGTTTGGACATAACACAATCACAGAAACTTGTCTTAGTTCAAAGTGCATGGGAAATCTGTAACTCTAGTTTATCTTAGTGAGGTGGCTCTCAAACTTTATACCTGATTTTTACTGTCTTAAAAACAAATCTAGTTCATTTTAAATGGTTTGCAGTGGTCCAAAATGATTCCTCACTTACCTTATGCATTTTGAGCATCCTGATTATTCACTGCAATTAGTTTATAAGCGCTTTTTACCACTATGGTACTGTTAGGAACAACTAGAATGCTAACCACGCAGTTCCTGATTCTCGGACAGTAAAACACTATAATTAGATGCAGTACACAGTGTACTTATTTTGATCTCAATAACTGCTTTTACAATATATCTATACTCGGGCATGACCATAGAGTATCTATATGAGTGGACTAAGGGAGTGGGACATCACCAACAGTGTTTGGCTCCAGTAAAATGAAGCTCATGGAGGCTAGCAAGACAAATTTGGAGCCACGAGTATCATAGCAACCAAAGAGCCAGTATTTGTTCTAGTGCTTTCTGGTTAGCTAACACCATTACAGATCAGTATTCATGTAAGTGTTAAATCTTTCAGAGCTGTCAGATCAAACCAAAGTCATTACCAGAGTCACTACAGCTCACCATATCTGTAACCTGAAGACGATGGGTTTATATTGCGGTTTAAAGACATTGTCCACTACAATGACCCAAGTATGAGTCAGTCGTACATGAGGGCTGGAAGATTATCACAGTTTTCTACAATATATGTTTGTGCAATAGAGAGCATCTTAAAAATGTGAAAAACAGAGCTAGTTCATTTTAAACAGTTTGCAGTGGTGCAAAGTTGTTCCTCACTTACCTTATGCATTCTGAGCATCCTAATTATTCACCAAGATCAGTTTATAAGCACTTTTCACAATTCTCAGACCAGAGCAGAGTTTTGCCAACACAGTAATTCTAACAAAAACTAGCATGCAAACAGTGCACTTCCTGCTCATCAGACAAAATAAAACATTGTAATTAGATGCAGACAGCACACAGTAGACCTATTTTGACCTCAAGAGCTGCTCCTTGTACATGTTGGCTTGTTCATGTAGGACTTCTTACAGCAGACCTTTTTGGTAGTTTGATTTATTATATAAGCAAGTTTTTGCATATATGCACAACTACACAAATATAATAGGTTTGCAAGATTTATGGAAAATGCTATGTATGCAGATTTTGAAGTACCATCATTTTCTCCACGAATAGGCAGCACGGTGGCTGAGTGGCAACACTCATGCCTCACAGCAAGAGGGTTTGGTTCGATCCCCGGGTCGCCCAGGCCTTTCTGTGTGGAGTTTTTCATGTTTCTCCCCGTGTCTGGATGGGTTTCCTCCGGGTACTCCGGTTTCCCCCATCAACCAAAACATGAACGCCCTTCGAGACAACTGTTGTTGTGATTTTGGGTGTTACAAAAATAAAATGAATTGAATTGAAATAAAATCTTCAGTCTTCAAACTGCTAACCCTGTAGTTTAGATCTGTACAAACATGTTCTGAAATATCCCTGTCTGCCAGATGCCCTCCCTATGCCCTCCTTGTGTGTCAGATGCCCTCCCTGGGTCTTCATGGGGTCTTATTCTGCATAAAAGTTACTAACCCTGTAGTTTACATCTGTACAAACATATTCTGAAACGTGATTCTTATATTAGTTTGTCAGTTCAGTCTTTTTGTCAATTCTTCTGGCTTAAAATGTGAACTACAAACAGAATCTTATTATTAAAATATAAATCGCAAATCTAATCTCAGTGTTTGTCACAAATGTTGCAGTTTGATATTTTTCTCAAATTATTCAGCCCTGTATAATATTCATTTTTATATCTCATTCAGAATATGAGACCTTGAATATCATGTTAATGTAACCCACCTGATATGTCTCATATCTGGGTCAATTGAAGTAGGTGAGACTTCTTCAGTTATAGTTTTACCTCCAGGTCTTTTATGCTGCAGCTTCCTGTTCCTGAATGCACCTGAACATAACATGAGGAAATATTAGAATATCAGCTCCAAAATGAGTCTGCTCTAATACAATGAAGAGAGAGCACACGCCCAAGGACACAAGTCTGCTGCATCCTTTCCAAAATCAAACACTCACAAAACAGATTATTTTACAAAGAGCTAACACGCAACCACCTAGCCTCTCACTTATCCAATTGGCTGCAGTGTAAATAAATATACCATAAATGTTCTAATGTGAATGCGTTTGACGTCAGGAGCGACCGAAAAGGTTAAATGTGACTCTGCATTTGTTCAGAAGTAGAGTTGTGTTTCGAGGTTTAGTTTTCAAAGCTAAAATATGAATACATGTATTTTTTTTATGACTTATGAACATTCCCTACAGCGTTGGGTTGAGTTAAATGACTTAAAGCAACAGTATGTAACTTTTTAGGCAAAAATCTAGTAAATTATTGCACTGATGAACATGCGTCCTTACTCTGAGCAGGCTTGCACCTTCACAAACCTGACTCCTTGGCTATAATGTTCTACAGTATTGCATCAAATGTATCTATCTCCATGAAGAAAGTTCTGGGAAGGGGGCGATGATGTAGATTGGCAGCTTCACTTCCATCAGTCTGCCCCAGGGCTGCTGTGGCTATATCACCAGTTGGATTGGCATGGCATGATACCTTATTTCTCTTTCTTTTGCAGTGCATTGCTCTGCTATGCTCAGAGGTGAAGGGAGGTGTCTCTTATCTCTCATGAATCTGTAAAAATCCTATTATCTTACAAAGAGCTAACAACCTAGCATCACGCTTAAATCTAGCAACGTGCTTAAATCTAGAGCTTAAACCTACTTAAACCTAGCATTGCGCTTGTAGGAGACAGGTAGAGGGGTGCACGGTGTGTTTGCTGCGTGTGTGCATGTGATTGGTTGAGAGCCAAGGGGGCGGGGCTCACACGGGCAGGTGCACATGCACATATGTGTGAAAAGGTGGCACTGGCCTGGGGCACAGTGTTGAGAGCCAGGGCTGGGTAGCCGTAATTTTTGTTGACTGCAAGTTTTATCTCCATTTGCTTACGATGCCATAGCCTGTTATGTCCATCCATGTAAATCAATGTCCATTCTCTCTGCTGTGCTGCTGATAGCTCTGTGTGTCCATGTGTTCGCTAAAATAAACTCCAACTAAGGAATATTGGATCTTAGTGTATGTGTCCTCAAGAAACTACCAGCACCTCATGATGTTACCACCCAGGACCCACTCTGGCTCTCACCGTGGCCTCAAGGCTTGCTGAGGGAAACCGCTACAGCGCTTAAACCTAGTATCACAGTTAAACCTAGCATCAATCTTAAACCTAGCATCTCAGTTAAACCTAGTATTGCACTTCAACCTGACATTGCGCTTAAACCTAGCATCACAGTTAAACCTACCATCACACTTGTAAGTCTGTTCGTTTCTGGTGCAAGCATTAAAGAGGATCAAAAGTCTGAAACATAACGTCAGAAGGGTTTTAGGTTTTTTTGAGTTCCACACAGGTAAAGTGAACAATGAAGCAGTGGGCTCTCAGGAAAGGATAGGAAGAGAGAGTCCTGAGATGTGCATGCTGACACAAAACCTATCATTTTGCTTAAACTTAGCATCTCACTCGGCTCTTGCTCCGTTTCGCTACAGTGTAAATTAATATACCATAAATGCTATAATGTGAAACTGTTTGATGTCACAAAAGTCTAAATGGGACTCATGTGTTTAGAAGTAGAGTTGTGTTTCGAGGTTTAGTTTTCAAAGCTAAAATGCGCCTATAGATTGCATGGAGTTTGTACAACTTATGCAATAGGATTTGGTGTGTGACTCCTATAGGCTAACAATCAAGCAACTAAAACAGTTAACATGACTTTTTGCTGCTTCAACTCCTTTAGTTCCACATCAAATATTTAATTGCAGTTTTTATATTCAGTTCACAGTGCACATTTGAAACACATCCAGGGGCATTAAGTTTGAGAGAAGAGACTGAAATCTCTTTGACGATTTGAAGATGTAAATTACAGGGATAGCAGCTTTTACACAGAATAAGGAGAGAGTGTTGTGTTTTTTTGTTGTTGTTTTTTTTACATTCTCTGTGGTTAAAAATGATAACGTCCATGTCTGCTCTTGTATCCAGAGCTGCAAATTTGAATGGAGGTCAATGGAAAGAGGACACTTCAATCTTTCTTAGGGAGATCCCCACACTCAGGAGCACTGGCTCTGCTTCACTGGCTTATGTAACATCACTCAGTCTGCACAACTACTGCAAACTAGAGACAAAGACTTAGACAATATTTAGGAGTGATTTCAGAAATTAATATTTTTATATTCTTGTACAACAATTTATTTATTTATACAGATGATGACAATAGAATAATGACCTTGTTTTGAACAGTTCTGATGATGTCATTTGAAATTCAGCAAAACTATTCAGGGACACCATACAAGACTTTTGACAATAAAATACAATGCAAAACACCATTGAAGCAGGCGTCTCATCTGTGCTTTTATTCACACTTAGACTTTAATCTGAGCTTTATTTGAACACAATCTGACCATAAAAACTGACTTCTGTGGTTGCCATGGTTGTGGTTGGCTGCTCTTGTGGCCGATTTGCTGAAGCAGTTTTTTTTATTTTTATATTTCTCCCTGGAGGGTGCTGTGGTACTGCAGGACACAGAGGACACTTTTGTCCACAGGGCTGTATTCTTTTTGCACTGAGACTTTTGTTTGAGCTTTTCTATTACTGTTATATTTTAATGCCTAGTGTGTATAGACTGTTTAGACAGTCATATTGATTTTAATGATTTGCTGAAATTAAAACAGGTGAGATGATTTATGCATTATACTGTTATGAATAGCATCAGTTATTTCATAACAGTATAACAGTTTTCCAGTTAGTCACTCTCAGCTTTTTGCTGAAAATCAAACTCCTAAACAGGACCATGAACGTTCGTACTGAACACAGGCGTTGTATTTTTCTTGAGCCTTCAAACCATCTCATAATTTGTCAGGCTGAACATTCCTGCTTAGACATACAAGCAAAAAAAAAAAAACCTAGCGTGATGTCACTGCAAAGCATCAATAGGCTGGGAGCTGACGGACAAAAATGATGCTGCCACTCTGCGATGACAGCATGAGTGTGACCTTCAGCTGCAAAGACGGACCACCTTTGGTCAGAATGTATTATCTGTCCAAGCTGGGGATCTGTGAAATAGTCTCCCAGTAACCCTGAGAGAATGTCCCACGTACAGTTCTTTTAAAGCACAAATGAAAAACTAGTCATGGTCAGACCAAACATGCACTCATCTATAGGGGCAGTGTGATTTTAACTTTTCTATTAGAGAGATATTTTGCATGTTTTGGCAAAATATGAAAGGGGTGGGTATAAAATATAAATAATGGGGTCTGTACAGTGACTGGAATGTGCAATATTTTGAATGGTGCAATAATGAGAACTGTGCAATGAGTGGAATGTGCAATGAGTGGAATGTGCAAAGAGTGGAATGAGCTATGTGTGGGATGTGCAGTGAGTGGAATGTGCAGCTATGGGAATTGTGCAATTTTTATTTTGACACTTCTGTGACCCTAGCCCTTGGGATAACGGATGGAAATTAGCCTTAGGCTATATTCTAATCCAGTGTGTTTACATGTCTATCATGTCATGTCTGTTAACGTGCTTTGTTCCAACCAAATAAATACATTAATTTAATTAAGGAAAATTGCATTTATTGTATTAAAACACAGTTAACTTCTTACACAAGAGATTCAATTGTGTAATAATAGGTCAAATATTATGAAACAAATGATGTAAATATAGTCTTGTTTCATCCAATTAAAGGTTCCATGATATCAGTTAAATCGATATCATGGAACCAATACTTGATTCAGCAAATGTTTCAGCGGCGGCGCCAATATTCCGTACCATTGTCATATCGGTGCATCCCTATGTGAATCGTCTTTCCCAAGGACTGAGCTGAGCTCGGATAGATCTCCAACATTCTACATATATATTAAAACCCTCCAAAAGATATCATTAATGCAAACAAAATATTACATCATATATTACCTAGTGAAAAATAGACTCAGTCCCACTGCGTCCCACTGCGGGGCTCCCATAAACTGGGAACTTCCATTTTAAAACATGTTCCCAATGGCTTTTCACTGTGCTCATTATCAACACAGAAACAATATCTGCTTTTGTAATGGCCCATGACTTCACCTGCGCTAAGCGTCTCAAATCCCAATGTTATTATACCATTGGCAGTTTTACAAGGCTCTGTTAAAATGCCTGAATCCCTGATGGACTGCCACAGACCCTACCTCGCTGTAATTAAACACAAATTCAACACTGGATAGTTTTATGCTTGTTTACAATGGTTTCTTGCCAAATTGGTTTGAGTTTAGAGTCTGTGCAGATATGAGTAGTAGTCAAGTACATTTACTTGAGTAAGATTTTAAAGAAATTGTACTTTTCAGAGTACTTTTCTAGCAGCATACTTTTATTCCTACTTGAGTACTGTTTTTATTCAAGTAAAAATGCCCTTATTTGAGTAATATATTGTACAGTGTGACACTAATATATTGTACAGTATAACAGTACTCTTATTCAAGTAATATATTGTACAGTGTAACAGTACTCTTACTTGAGTAAAAGTTGTGGTTCCTCTTCCCAATGTGAGTAAATCTATAAGTGACGTGAGCTTTATGTTGACAATATGAAATACATAATTTAAACATTTGTGTTTCTTGCAGCTCCTTCAGATATGATTTAGTTTGGCTCATTTTTGTGTCTACGCATACGACATTTTGTGCATTGTTTCATGTTTTGTCACATTCAACAAAATTATAAATCAGATGTTAGATCCCGACAGTTAATCTTTAAATCAAACCTATTTGACAAACTGGACTTTCAGAGCTTTAAACCATATTATAGATGTTCCTTCTCATTGAACCACTGAAGTCTTACTTGGCATGATTCATGATTGAGTAATCTTTAATGGCTTATTTTCAAGATGCCATTTTGCCAATCTACCCTTGTTTTCGCCTCCACCAGTACATGCCCACTGTGATGTACGCACTTCCTTCTCCAATTTTATTTCCTTTAGACAATCCTAAGGCACTAAACCGCTGAACAAAACTACCTTTGTCCCAGTTTGTCACAAAAACTTTACAAAAATGCATTTTACATTCCTCTAAACACACACAGAGAAACTTAGTTTGAGAAGAATTTACTAGTTAAAGATTCTGTACCTGATTTTTACTGTTTTAAAAACGTGAAAAACAGAACTCTTTCATTTTAAACAGTTTGCATCTGTCGTAATGACTGACAGGGGGACCAAAGATTCAGACTCAGGGAAAAGGTTTAAACAAAGTTTTACAGACACGGGAATGCAAATGAAGGTTGCTGGAGCAGACACTTGAGAGCGGTGTTGTATGCCGTAGTCTTCAAGCTGGTCGTGGGTAGCGGGATCAGAGGCTGGGAAGTCCATACCGGTCGTGGAGAGCTGGGTCAGAGGTGCTGTATAGTTCCATGGAGCGGGATCTGATGGAGAACAAAAAATAGCCAACTGAGTATCGAGGGCATAAATGCAAAAACTAGACTGAGCCAAGCAGAGTAGTACCACAGACCCAAAACGGGACCATACCCCTCCCAATTCACCAGATATTGTAGTCCCCTGCACCACCGGCGAACATCAGAGTCGCCAGACCGTGAAAGCCGGGTGGCCATCCACAACCTGGGCAGGAGGAGGGGGTTCGACAGGAGAGCATAGGTCACTGGAACGATCGGGTTTGAGCTGTGACACATAGAACGTGGGGTGGATGCGAAGGGAAGGAGGGGGTTGAAGGTGTACTGCAGATGAGCTGATGATTTTGGTGACTTTAAAGGGCCCCAAGAAGCAAGAAGAGAGTTTCCGGGACTCTGGAGAAAAGCCAAACTGACTGAAGGCAGCTGCCTTCATCCTGTCCCCAGATTGGAGAAGGGCTGCCCTTGGTTCTTTTCCAAATCCAGCACTGGAGGTGGTGTTGGACGGAGGGCACCTTCAGGTCCTTCTCCACAGACAGGAAGAGTGGAGGCTGGTAACCTAGAGAGGCTTGAAAAGGGGATAGGCCGGTAGCAGAACTTACCAAGGAGTTGTGGGAATATTCAATCCATGGCAGGAAGGTGCTCCAGGCAGAGGGATTGGAGGAAACAATAGAGCAGAGCAGTCTTCAGGTCTTGGTTTGCCCGCTCGGTTTGCCCATTAGTCTGGTTGTGAAAGCCAGAGGTAAGACTCACCGATGCGCCCAAGCCCTCACAGGAAGAACTCCAAACTTGTGCTGTGAATTGCGTTCCGTGGTCAGAAACTATATTCACCGGAATTCCATGGAGTCTGAACACATGGTTAGTTATCTGATCTGCAGTCTCCTTGGCGGTCGGAAATTTCAGCAGGATGACGAAATAGGCTGCTTTGGAGAACCGGTCAACTATTGTGAGAATGACTGTGTTACCTTGAGACGGGGGAAGACAAGTCACAAAGTCCACTGCCACGTGAGACCAAGGACGTTTCAGAACAGGCAGCGGTTGGAGCAGACTGGAGGGCACACCCCTGGCACGCCATAACATAGGCCCTGGTGTCCTTGTCGGCAGTGGGCCACCAGAAGTGACGTTTCAACAGGGAGAGTGTTCGGTTGACCGCCGTGTGGCAGGTGAACCTTGAGCAGTGAACCCATTCCAGTACCTTGGAGCAGACAGGATCTGGAACAAAGAGGGTACCGGGAGGACCATTACTGATGAAATATTGGTAGAAGCAAAGCCAATAAACCTTTGCAACTGTTTTCTGCTGTTGGGTGTAGGCTACTCAGTCCCCAACTTTACTTTCTTCAAGTTGGCCTTCACCTGTCCACACCCAACAATAAACCCCAGAAAACTGACCTTGTCCGTGTGGAGCTCACATTTCTCCACCTTCACATAGAGTTTGTTCTTAATCAGCCTCTGGCGCACATGGTGCTGGTGTTCCTGTGGGGTCTTAGAAAAATCTGAATGTCATCCAGATACACAAACACAAAATGATTAAGAAAATCCAGTAGCACGTCGTTAATTAGAGCTTGGAAAACAGCTAGATACTCTATTACTAGATACTCGAAGTGTCCCAGAGGAGTTTTGAAGGCTGTTGGTCCAAAGTAATTCCTCACTCACCTTCTGCATTATGAGTATCCTAATTATTCACCATGTTGAGTTTATAAGCACTTTTCACAACTCTCAGAGACCAGAGCAGAGTTTTGCTGTGAAAGCAATGTTAAAAACAACTAGTATGCTAATGCTCCCTGATTCTCAGACTAAAAAAACGCTTTATAATTAGATGCAAACAGTACACAGTTGACTTATTTTGACCTCAGGAGCTACTTACACAATATATCTGTCCTGGGGTAAGAAGCATTTTGCTTAAATACATGGGAAACATTGGACAACAATTTTTGACCCCTGTAAACTGTTCAAAATAAACTAGTTCTGTTTTTCACGTTTTTAAGATGCCCCTTTAATGCCATATTGTGGAACATTTCAGCCAAAGCAATATTACTGTAGACGTGTAATATTTTCCAGTAGAAACCACAGCACCCTAAACAGAATGCACACACAGTTATAGTTAGATCTCTGTGGAGTCCTGGTGTTGTCACATAAGCCCCGTCATCTTTAATGCCACAGCACGTACCTTTTCCCTCTGGAGAATTTCATGTATTACTCAAACAAAGACCTCATTATGAAAGAGTGGAGTGCTTTGTCCCTGTGAGAAACTTTACACCTGCAAATAGTTTAAACCTCTGCCAAGTCACAATCTCTCCACAGACACTCAAACGTGTCTTCACCTCACTGTTCTCAGCCTGTGTACCAGTGTCTATAAGCTGTATATATAAATGAACATAACTAACCTGCTAGCCGCTGCGTTCCAAATAGTAAATAGTTCCAAATGTTCATATTAACCTGCTCTACATGATCCTGCCATTTATTTTGCGATTATGTCCATAAATCAAGATATGAACATTAATAAAAGACAAAGTGCCTTCTTTCCCTGAGGTCACTCCTGCTAGCATTAGCAGCAGGTTTGACTGACAGCATTGCTAAGCGCCCACTCTGCTGAACTAGTGGTGTGGATGAGAAGGGGTGTTACTTTCAACAGTCTTGCTCCGGATCGTCTCTATGGTTGCTATGATACTCACATATAGAATTCCAAATACGGAACTTGGTTCCAAATAGGCCCCCATAACTGCAAGCTTCAATTGGCTGGAGGTGAACTTTATGGGTGACGTCACACTCACTTAGTCCACTTCTTTATGCAGACTATGGTGAAACGTTCATTTCACCATTACTATCACATCTGATACTATGGTATACTCAGGAAAACTCACTTTAGTAACATATGTGCACATGTCTAATAGTTGCCTGGCTGTTTCTTACCCTGTGCAGTTGAATGCCTCTCCTAGTCTGTGCCTAATGCAAATCGGACTCAGTAACAGTTCCCGGGTTTCCTGCATTTTGTTAAATTGCTTTAAAATGGACTTGGCCAGTTATCGGGTTTTCCTGGTGTGTGCGTAAATATAGTGAGTGTGAGTCAGGGTTTTGTTTGGGCATCAATGGAGCCGTGCAAGGGGCATCTACCTGCATTTGTTTACATATTTGTCTCATGGAATAATGGAAATTTTTAAACCAGAGAATAAGCATTGACCTAAAAACATCAGATTTATTAGTTCAATGTTTCAGAGAGCCACAAAACGCTGACTCCTGCTAACTCCCATGTGTGCAACCTCCTTCCTCATATTTAGACGTCATCATCGTCTGTGAGGCCATAGGTGTTTACTGAACCATGTATTTGCTATTGAAAAAAATACCACTGTTGCCATAATAGAAATTAACAATTCAAAACAAAAATATATACCAAAAACTCCTCACAGTAATAAGGTTTTGAGTTCAACAGTCTCCCCTGGATGGCTTCTGGGTGCATGTTCTCCATGTGTCTGTCTGGAGTTTGCATGTTCTTCCTATGTGTCTGTGTGGAGTTTGCATTTTCTCCATGTGTCTGTGTGGAGTTTGCATGTTCTCTCAGTGTCTGGGTGAGTTTTCCACTCACGTAACCTGGTGGTGGGAGGGCCTCACTTCTGTCTGCTATGGGACATCTGTGCCCACATTAGTATCTTATCATCACCTAGTGTGGAGTGAATGAATAACTATGGTGTAGCATTGTGGGCATTATTATTTTTATTATTATTATTATTATTATTATTATTAACTTTTTTGAATGGTGAAAAGGCCTCAAACATGAAAGTGAAGGAATGTATTTTTAAACCCATCATAAACTTCATTGTAAACTCTTGTGTCTTGTATAATGTTATGATTTGGTCCTCTCCCACATGTGTCACCAAACCGTCTTAATCTCTCCGCAGACTCCTTAATGTCGTTGTCCTAATTACATTATAATTACAGCATAATTACATGGGTTACACAACAAAGTTCAAAGAGGCTGAAGTCTAACCTGAGGACAGACTGACAGCATAAACATGAACGATCAGAACTGATGTAATGGAGCCATCTGAGGTGTGTCGAAATTAATTCTCTATTGTCATTTCTGTGTAACCATTAGCAACCAACTGTACGCTAAAACAAAACACGCAATAGTGAAGTATCAAAAATCAGTTAAAAATGTAATTAAAGACTATGTAACTTTCCTGATTGGCGGGTCCGTCACCTGCTTGTCTCAATGGAAATTATATTGGGGTTTTTTTCCTACAATGTTCCACAGTATGGCACAAAACTTAAGCATCTCCTTGAAAACAATCAGGTGACGCCACCAGGCCAAGTTACTAGTCAGATCAGTGGAGAGGAGAGCCCGTTCATAGTATCAAAGCATGTTCTTCAAGGTTCCTCTGTGTCAATAAAAACATCTGTTAATAAATTCAAGATAGATATGTCTAAAGCCATACATAGTTAGTTACATAGTGCACCTTTAAATTACAAATCCACCTCCAGAAATGTAGATGCAGAATAAGATATGACCTATTGTGCATGTTTTGGGTTCACATATACCCCGATGGAACATGAAACTTCACACAAAAACAGAAAGAACATGCAAACTTCACATAAGGATAACATGCAAACTTCACACAGACACAGGAAGAACATGCAAACTTCACACAGACACAGGAAGAACATGCAAACTTCACACAGGGAGAACATGCAAACTTCACACAGACACAGGAAGAACATGCAAACTTCACACAGACACAGGAAGAACATGCAAACTTCACACAGGGAGAACATGCAAACTTCACACAGACACAGGAAGGACTAAAAGGTGAGGTTGAACCATCTGAGGTCTCCTTGTTGTAGTGTGGATGTATCTTTTTAGGTCATTTTGCACAAACTAATATTATTATAGCATAGCCTCACCTCTTCTCTTTCTCTCCCTCGCCTCTCCTCTTTCAGTCCTTCACCCCTCCTCATTCTCTCCCTCACCTCTCCTCTTTCTCTCCCTCCCCTCTCTTTCTCTCCCTCACTTCTGCTCCTTCACTCCCCCTTACTCATTTCTCCTCCCTTCACTCCACTCTCTTCTCCTGTTCCTCCCCCTCTCCTCTTTACCCCCTCTGCTCCCTTCTCCCTCTTTCTCTCCTCTCCTCCTTCTCTCTTCTATTACTACTTCCCCTCTTTACCCTCAGAGGTACCCTCCCCCTATTTACCCTCTCAGAGGCAAGCTGAGCTCCGTCTCTTCTCTCTCTCTCTTCTCCTCTCCTCCCTCCTCCCCCTCTTTACCCCCGTAGAGGCAGGATAAGCTCCCTCTCTCCTTCTCTCCCTTATCTTCCTCCTCTTTACACCTTCAGAGGCAGGTTTGGCTCCCTCTCCCCCTCCCCTCCTTGCTCTCTCCTCCTTTCCTTGCTCTCTCCTCATTGCCTCCCTATCTCCTCCTTTCCTCCTTCTCTCCTCCTCCCCCTCTTTACCCCCTCAGAGGCAGGCTGAGCTGCATCTCTCCTCCTCCCTCCCTCCTACCTCTTTCCTCCTCTCCCTCCTCTTTACCCCTTCAAAGGTAGGTTTAGCTCCCTCTCCCCTTCCCCTCCTCACTCCCTCCTCCTTTCCTCGCTCTCTTTACCTTTACCTCCCTTTCTCCTCCTTCCTCCTTCTCTCCATCTCCCTCCTCCCCCTCTTTACCCCCCAGAGGCAGGCTAAGCTGTAAGCACAGATCCTGTTACATTACTCAGCTGCTGTTGCGTGACTTTAACAATGACTTCACTTTTTATTCATAAAATCACAAAACAAAACTTACGTAACTGTTTTGGTTTTGATGCTCCACTTTAACGTGCACTCATGATCTCTTATAGAAGGGTTAGGGTGGAGGGACAGAAAAGAGAGGAGGAGAATGGGAGAAGAGAGAGGGGGAGAGGGAGGGGAAGGAGAGAGAAAGACTAGGTGCAGAATGAGGACATCAAGAGAGGAAAGAGAGGGAGGGAGAAAAGAGTGACAGGAGGAAGGGCAGAGAGAGAAAGGGTGGAAGAGAGGAGTGGGAGAGTGAGGAGAAGACCAGGTGCAGAGAGAGGGGGAGATACAGAGAGGAAGAGAGTGAGAGGGAGGAGAGAGTTGTAATGTTGTATATATATAAACAGTGAGCGACAAGAGCAGATCACAGACTCACTTGTCAATCAAAGTCAACACACTCACTACTGTTGTGATTAACTGAACATTTGCACAGCATTACTCTGTTTAGCTTAGTCCTGGTTTGGTCCTAGTTTGGTCCTGGTTTAGTCCTGGTTTAGTCCTGGTTCAGTCCTAGTTTGGTCTGCACATGATCACTGTTGTCTAAGTCAGCAAAACAGGCTGAAGTTTGTCCCCTCCATATTTGGTTCACTTTTGACCTCCCCTTGAGTAAACACTGCAAAATGTAATATAGAGGGGTATTTTACTTCTATGTAGTATTAAATAGGGGGTATTTTACTTCTATGTAGTATTAAATAGGGGGTATTTTACTTCTGTGGGGTATTAGCTAACACATAACATATTTAGATCACCATGTTACCTTTTATTGCATGAAAATACAATGTTTACCCAAAACAACATATTAAGATGTTTTCTGAGTCTCCTACCTCTTTGCTCTCTGTGCTAAGTCACTGCCTCTTCAGGGCACTATCACAACACAATCAGCTGCATCCCACTAATGAAACTACTGCACATCACATCAGGTCTGTCAAGTTGCTGTTTACAGTTTTGTATCATTTTCAAGTTAACTTTAAGTTCAGTAGAGATAGGCAATTCTAGGGTTGAAATCATCCAAATTTTTCTAGTAAAGGTTTATGACTTTAAAAATACAGTGGAGCACTTCCTGTATTACCACATGACATCATAAGGTGGAACAGTGTTTTTTGTTTGAGAGAAGAGCTCAGCCTAAATATACAAGATTTGTGTGTTAAACATGTGTGAATGAAACAAAACACAACTCCAGGTATGTTTATGATTATAAGACAGATCAGAAAATAGTGGAAAATGGACTTTTAATAAATCTAATCCCTGTTATGTAATTGGGGCATGTATAGGATTTGGTAGATTCCCAGTTTGTCCCTCAGGCCGTTGCTCTCTGAATTCTGTAGAACTGCAGACTCACTGCAACGTGCTCCTGGAGTGTAGGTGTCTGAGTGCAGTGTCTATCTCCCACACTTAAACTGATCTGTCCAGACACGAGCGGAAGATTTAGAGGAAAAGCCTTGAGCGGTAAAGTTCAACAGTGAAGATGCAGAAGGTTCTAAAGTCTGACAATAAGTCAAAATGTGCACTCACATATGTCCAAATCCCGTGTGATTCATGACAATTATGAATAACTGTGGGATAAAGGATTAGACTTTGGTTTAGTCCTGGTTCAGTCCTGGTTCAGTCTTGGTTTAGTCCTGGTTTGGTCCTGGTTTAGACCTTTTATAACCCTGGTTTAGACCTTTTTTGGTCTAAACCTTTTTGGATTAGTTCAGTTGTGATCCTGGTTTAAAACTAGTTTAGTTCTGGTTTGGTCCTGGTTTAATTCTGGTTTGATCCTAGTTTAGTCTTGGATTAGTCCTGGTTTGGTCCTGGTTTAGTCCTGGTTTAAACTTGTTCTAGTTCTGGTTAAGGCCTTGTTTAGTTCTAGGTTAGTAGGTCAGGGTTTAGACCTTTTATAGTCCTGCTTTGATGCTGGTTTAGTCTTGGGTTAGTAGACCTTGTTTCCAGCTTTTATAGTCGTAGTTTAGACTTGGTTTAATCCTACATATAGATCTAGGTGTACCTGGTTTAGTTCTGGTTTAGTCCTAGATTAGTAGGTCGGGTTTAGACCTTTCATAATCCTGCTTTACTTCTGGTTTAGTCCAGGGTTACTAGGTAAGATTTAGACCTTTCATAATCCTGGTTTACTTCTGGTTTAGTCCTCAGTGACATACATTCCATTCTATTTTCCCACAGCCCAGTTCAGTGACAATAGCTCAGTTCTTGTAAAGGTGTGAAATGAATAAAGTATCTGGCAACTTCTCAAATATTTCCAAATGTGTTCATACAAGCAAAGGCTTTCATTTGAACTGCAGCCAGATCAGGTTTAATTTGACAAATTCTGACTTAACTGAACAGTACATGTGAACTGCAGCTATGTGCTAGAATCTCAATGATTCAGGGTTAAAAATGATTATGATAATGTCAAAGACTGTTTGTGTTTCAGTAAAGGTTAAATTAGTCAGAAACTTGTCAATCAAAGTCAGCGCATATTACTGTTCTGTTCAACTGAGCAGAAATGGAGATTTAAACAATATTAAAGTGCCCACATTACGCTGTTCGCTGATCTATTCTAATGTTGTTTCCTCATCACAAACATATTAGGAGTAGTGTTTTGTTGATCTGGTCTGGGCATGTTGTGCAAAGTAAAAGTGAGATAACAACAGGTAAGTGTTGCAAGAGTGAACAAATCATTTTACGTACCTTTAAGATCTGAATCATATTAAGCCCTATATTAGAGGGCCTGTGCCTGAATTTGCCTCATGTATTTGAGCAAAATGTGTCCTGCTCCAGTACATATTGTATAAACAGCTCTTGATGTCAAAATAAGTCCACTGTGTACTGTCTGTATCTAATTATAAAGCTTTTCATTGTCTGATAATCGGGAATTACATATTAGTTAGTTGTTGTTAACTTTACAGTGACGGCAAACTCCATTCTGAACTCTGGGAGTTGTGAAAAGTACTCATAAACTCAATGTGGTGAATAATTACGATGCTCTCAATGCATAAGTGAGGAACAACTTTGGACCACTGGAAACTGTCAAAAATGAACTATGTGTTTTTCACATTTCAAGACTGTAAAAATCTGGTACAGTACCTTTAATAATTCTATTTATGACAATAAATTGGGGAATCTTTGCACCCATTGGTACTTGTTAAAGGGCTATTAAATCTGGGTTTTCTGAGGAAGCTAATGTTGCAAAAGACATTGTGAAATAGTAAAATACCAAATCACTGTTTGTACTAGTTGGACTTACTTTCACTTTGAGCACAGTTGTTCCAGTAAGTAGGTGTGGTTTACTCCCCATATAAGGACATACAGGAAGGAAACGTGTTAAAACTTAAAATATCCTAAGCTTAAAATCACAGTTTCATTATTATTTTTGGGGGGAATTTTGATAATTTGATAATTACCATGCATGTATAATATACATGCAAACTCAATTTCATCGAGGGCTTCATCAGCAAAATGGTTCATCTCAAAACTGCAAAGATATAAAAGATATGTCTGTTTAACTGCGTAACTCCTGATAAAATGACATTTTAAGACAGTCATACATTTAAATTTACCTTGTCGCGGGCCACATAAAATGACATGGTGGGCCGCATTTGGCCCCCAGGCCTTGAGTTTGACACATGTAATGTTTAAAAGAGCTGCCTGATTTTTTTATTTTTTTATTTTATTTTATTTTTTCATGTATTTGAACTAAATGCGTCTTGCTCCAGTACAGATATACTGTATGAGCAGATCTTGAGGTCAAAATAAGTCACTGTGTACTGTCTGCATCTAATTATAGAGATAATTTCTTCTTTCTCCTTTCTGTGTGGAGTTTTGCATGTTTCTCCCTGTGTCTGGATGGGTTTCCTCAGGGTACTCCTGTTTCCCCCATCAACCAAAACATGAACGCCCTTCGAGACAACTGTTGTTGTGATTTTGGGCATTACAAAAATAAAATGAATTGAAAATGAATTGAATAATCAGGAAGTGTGTGTTTGCATCCTAGTGTGTCCCACTCCCCTCTGGAGAGTGTAACTGTTTCAGATGCCTGGCTGCTAACCACCCGGTGATGACTGGATCTCAGATGCCCCTGCCATACCCTGATCTTGTTCTTTGGACCAGGACCCTCTGCTTCCTTCACCTGGCTGGATGACCCAATACCTGGCTGGGATGAGCCCTACCCTACGGTGGATAGGCCTACCTCTGTCCCTTAGCTGAGTGAGCTCTGGCCCTACAGACTTGAACTCTATCTGCAAATGGATGCATATTAGTCCTGGACACATCTACGACACATCTACACCCATGGGAGGGGGAAGGTCTAGGACAGGGGATGTTATCCATTTGCTTGTTTTCTGCTGATTTTGTAACTTTCTGTTGGTTAAATCAGTGCTCTTGTTAAGCCCTAAGAGGCAACTGCTTTTGTAATTTGGGCCTTTACAAAAATAAATTGAATAGAATTGTTGTTGTTAGTATTACTGTGCTGGCTAAATTCCGCTCTGGTCTCTGAGAGTTGTGAAAAGTGCTTATAATCTCATTGTGGTGAATAATTAGGATTCGCTGAATGCATAAGGTAAAGTAATAATTATATTTTTCATGTTTTTAATACAGTAAAATTCAGGTACAGCACCTTTAATGTCAACTTTTACTTTGAGGTAAACTATCTAAACTAATCAAAAATATTGTAATCTGTCCATATAAGGTTATAACAGGAAGTACTCAAACTGCAGTGATGAAATGACTATGAGTATGTTCACATGTCTACTGTAACAGAATCAGAATTTTAATGATATGGTCATATTCATGAGAAGAGCAGAGGCCCTGCCCAAATATGTATCATCATGGAAACAATTTTATTAATGTTTAAACAAAGGAGCTGTCACAACATCACAGAAGCAAATATACACCAGTGTAAAGACTGTGAAATGACTGCAGGGCTCTTCTGAGTACCACCAGATCTAACCCATAACTATAATAGGACTATTCCAGGACTAATCTAGCACTTAACCAGGTCTAAAAGTGGACTACATCACTTCCACTGTAGTTCTAAACAGGAAATGATCCAAAGGAGGACAAAAAGTGAATAAAATGGATGCTGAATTAGGCCAACCCACAAACTGAAGAGCTGTTCAAGAACCACTGTTTGAGAAACACTGATTTAGTCTGAAGTCCACATGCTGACCTCTAGTCTTTGCTTCTAGAGCCTGTATCATGTGACTTTAAACTTTTAAAGCTGCACCATGTGACTTTCTCACCTGCTTCACTCCGGTGCTCTCTGTTGGATTGGCTCTACCCTGGTCCCCTGTGCAGCTCTTACCTCATGTTGTGACCATCTACAGCTCCAGGTCAAGTGTATGGAAAATCCCGGGAAAATCCCACATCCTCTAGGCTCTTTGCTGTGGTCTGACCAGCTCATGTTTCTGTGTTAAAGCTGACAACTACCTTTGAACTCCAGCCTTGACCCCACGACTCCAGCTGCTAACAGAGAGACGCTAACAGACCTTGCTAAGCTGAAAACTTCTGACCTCAGCTAATGCTAATCTTGAAAAAATCGAAACAGCAAACGTCCACTGTGGTGTAGAGAGAGTTGTGAAAAGTGCTTATAAACTCATCATGGTGAATAATTGGGAGGGTCTGAATGCTAAGTGAAAGATAAGTGAGAAATAACTTTGGACCACTGCAACAAAGACTTATAACATAAACACACAGGCTCAAAGAGGACGCCATGTCGTTTTGTGGTTGTTGCTTGTGGTTTGGACAAAATTGGTCATAAATAATCCCAGACTATTATAAAACTGTTATTAAACCGTTCCCTTTAAAGATATGTGCCAAGGACAAGGTTATGTAAAGCAGACAAAGAGAGAGAGACAGAGAGAGGGAGAGAGCAGGCATCGTCTGGGCACACCTTTAGAACATTAGAGCAAGAAAGACAGAGAGAGAGAGAGAGAGAGTGCATTGTGGTTTAAGGCAGGGCTGTGTGCATATATATATATATATATATATATGCACACAGTGACAGTAACACCAGAACACAATGCTAAACCACCATATTTCCAGTGATGGTCACTCTGTATGCAGGTTGTGTCCACTCTGGCTGTGGTCTGTGATTTGAAGTCTACAGAAGCTTGTGTAGATTAAAGTTGGCTTATGGTCAAATCTACATGGATGTGCCACACAGCTCCCTGATGCACTCAACAGCCAATCAGAACACTTAGGGTGTTTGCTGTGCCGTGCACCTTGGCCCAAAAGTAACTACCATAGAATTATAATAAATGAAAGGTGATCCCTAAATGGCATCATGTTGTTTTCAATTGCGTGTTCTCATAGGCACATGGGCCCAAAAATAATTTTCTCTTCTGCATTACATCCTCAATACGAACTAGCTCTTCTCACCATGTGACGTCAGAATCTGAACAACAGCAGTTTGAATTCACATAAAATCTGTCGTAACGGTGCGGATAGGACCAAAGGATGCAGACCAGAGCAGTTTTAACAGTGTTTATTTACAGCGGTGAAAATGCAGTCTTTAAACAGGTCACAAGAGCAGGTACAGGGACCGGGGGGCGGGAGACGGGTCAGGCGGGTGCGGTGCAGGTAGAGGCGGGCAGGACAGGACCAGGACGGGGATAGAAGCAGGTGCGGTACCAGGGCAGGCGGATCAGGCGAAGACCAGAGCGGGGAGCGGGTGACAAACCAGAGACCAGGACCGGACAGGAGACGAGACGAGCAGGAGACGAGACGAGCAGGAGACGAGACGAGCAGGAGACGAGACGAGCAGGAGACAAGACGAGCTGGAAGCGATACCGGGACTGGAACGTGGCGGCAGGAGCTGGGCGAGTAGAGGCAGGAATCTGGAGGGTGCATAAATCCAAATGAGCATTTGCCGGAAAGTACCATATAACAAAGCTTAGCAAGAAACATTCACGTTTTACACGCGGACGGTCTGGCACCGAGTGTAGACTGCCAAGCCTTCTTGTACTCAGCAGCAGGTGGTGGTGATTAGGCTGATGCACCCCAGGTGTGCACGGGAGGAGTCAGGCACTCCACCCAGCTCCAGACACACAGGTAGGGGAGGGGGAGAGAGCACGGGAGGACAGGGAAACTGACATCATGACAGTACCCCCCCCCTAAGGTCCACCTCCTGGTGGACCCCCAGGCTTGTCAGGATGAGCGCGGTGGAAGTCTCTCACCATGTCGGGGTCCAGAATGCGTGCCCTGGGCACCCAGGATCGCTCCTCCGGACCGTAACCCTCCCAATCGACGAGGTACTGGAGGCCCCTACCACGGCGACGAACGTCAATCAGGCGGCGGACGGTGAACGCCGGGTGGCCGTCAATGACTCGGGCGGGCGGTGGGGGATCGGCCGGAGGGCACAGGTCGCTGGTCCGGACTGGTTTAACCTGGGAGACGTGAAAGGTCGGATGAATCCGGAGAGACGGGGGTAACTGGAGGCGCACCGCCGATGGATTTATGATCCTCATGATCTTAAACGGTCCCAGGAATCGGGGGGACAGCTTACGGGAGTCCGTCTTCAGCGGGACCGTCTTGGCGGAGAGCCAAACCATCTGGCCAGGTTGGTATACGGGCGCCGGGACACGGTGGCGATCGGCCGTCGCCTTAGTGCGCGCTCCAGCCCGAAGAAGGGCCGCCCTGGCCTTCTTCCAGATCCGGCGACAGCGCTGGAGATGGCGCTGAACAGACGGGACGGCGAGGTCCCTCTCCTCCGTGGGAAAGAGAGGGGGTTGATATCCCAGCGATGCCTCGAAGGGGGACATACCAGTGGCGGAACTCACGAGGGAGTTGTGAGCGTACTCTATCCAGGGTAGGTGAGTACTCCAGGTCGCGGGGTTGGCGGAGGCTGTGCACCGTAGGGCCGACTCCAGGTCTTGGTTGGCCCGCTCCGTCTGCCCATTAGATTGTGGATGGAACCCGGACGTGAGGCTAACCGTGGCCCCCAAACTGTCGCAGAAAGACCGCCATACCTGAGAGGTGAATTGGGTCCCTCTGTCGGACACGATGTCCACCGGGATGCCGTGGAGTCGGAAGACATGACTGGTCAGCTGGTCGGCAGTTTCTTTGGCTGTGGGGAGCTTAGGCAGGGCAACGAAATGGGCGGCCTTGGAGAAGCGGTCCACAATGGTGAGAACCACCGTGTTCCCCTGGGAAGGGGGAAGGCCCGTCACGAAGTCCAAGGCGATGTGGGACCAAGGGCGACGAGGAACTGGGAGAGGATGCAAGAGACCAGAAGGGGGTGAGTGGGAGGCCTTGGCCCGAGCACATACCTGGCAGGCGGCGACATAAGCCCGGGTGTCTGTGTCCATCGTGGGCCACCAGAAGCGTCTCCTGAGGAGGGAGAGAGAGCGACCGGCACCAGGATGGCAGGCGAAACGGGAGGCATGGACCCACTGGAGCACCTGAGACCGGACAGAATCGGGAACAAACAGTTTATCTGGAGGGCCGTTACCTGGGTCGGGGTCGTTGGTCTGGGCCTCTCGGACGGTGTCCTCGATATCCCAATGGACCGCGGCCACCACACACGAGGAGGGGATAATTGTTTCTGCGGTGACCGGGCTATCCTCCAGGGCGAACTGGCGGGAGAGGGCATCCGGTTTGACGTTCCGAGATCCGGGGCGGTAGGTGAGGAGAAAGTTGAAGCGGCTGAAGAAGAGGGACCAACGAGCTTGACGGGGATTGAGGCGCCTGGCGGACTGGATGTACTCCAAGTTTTTATGGTCGGTCCAGACGATGAATGGTTGCTCCGCCCCTTCGAGCCAGTGGCGCCACTCCTCCAAGGCCAGCTTTACGGCAAGGAGCTCCCGATCCCCCACATCATAATTGACCTCGGCCGAGGACAATCGCCGGGAAAAGAAGGCGCAGGGACAGAGGCGGTTGTGGGGGTCGAACCTCTGCGAAAGCACGGCCCCCACTCCCGAGTCGGAGGCGTCGACCTCCACGATGAATTGCCGTGAAGGGTCGGGCTGGTGCAGGATGGGAGCGGAGGTAAATAGTCTCTTAAGCTTCTCGAAGGCTGTCTGCGCCTCAGGAGACCAGGCAAACGGCAAAGCAGGAGAGGTGAGTTTAGTTAAGGGCGAGATAACCCTACTAAAATCCCGGATGAAACGTCTATAAAAATTGGCAAAGCCGATAAATCTCTGGAGCTGTCTCCGGCTGGTAGGAACGGGCCACTCAGTGACAGCCTGGATCTTTTCAGGGTCAGCTCTTACTTGGCCCCGCCCCACAATGAAGCCCAAAAAGCTGACCTCCTCTGCGTGAAACTCGCATTTCTCAGCTTTCACGAACAGTTTATTCTCGAGGAGGCGCTGGAGAACCTGGCGAACGTGCTGATGATGCTCCTGGGGGGACCGCGAGAAAATCAAGATGTCATCCAAGTAAACAAAGACGAATCGGTTAAGGAAATCACGGAGCACATCGTTGATGAGGGCTTGGAATACGGCAGGGGCGTTGGTGAGACCGAAGGGCATAACCAAGTATTCGAAATGTCCCAGGGGTGTCTTGAAGGCCGTCTTCCATTCGTCTCCCTCCCTGATGCGCACCAGGTGGTACGCATTCCGCAAATCCAACTTTGAGAAGATGGTCGCACCGTGGAGGGGCGTAAATGCCGAGTCCAGTAAGGGAAGCGGGTATTTATTCTTTACGGTAATATTGTTCAGACCCCGGTAATCAATGCAAGGCCGCAGGGATTTGTCCTTCTTAGCCACAAAGAAGAACCCCGCTCCCACGGGTGAAGTGGACGGGCGGATGATTCCGGCAGCCAGGGACCCACGGATATAGTCCTCCATTGACTCGCGTTCAGGTTTAGACAGGTTATATAGCCTGCTAGATGGTAGTGGGGCACCCGGCAGGAGGTCAATGGCGCAGTCATATGGACGGTGGGGCGGTAAAGAGAGGGCCTTGCTCTTGCTAAAAACCTCCCCCAGGTCGTGATATTCAGCAGGCACCGAGGACAGATTGGGGGTGTCTGGGGACGGATCAGCGACAGGAACGGACCTCCCGGCCGGAGGGAGGGCGGACCGAAGGCACTTGGCGTGACAATCGGGACTCCAGCCCGAAACTCCGCCCCTGGCCCAATCGAAAACAGGGTTGTGGGCGCGTAGCCAGGGGTAACCAAGGACCAGAGGAGAAGCGGAGGAGGACAGGACATGAAACTGACGGTTCTCTTGGTGGTTGCCGGACAGAATCACGGTGACAGGTTCTGTGATGTGAGTGATGTGCCCCAGAAAACGTCCATTGAGCCCCTGGGCATTTAAGGGGCGTTCGAGGGGCTCCAGGTAGACCCCGAGCTGCTCCGCGACTTGGGCATCAATAAAGTCCCTCTCAGCCCCGGAGTCGATAAGGGCGGAAACGCATAAGGTCTCTGTGCGAACGCACAGGGTGGCGCTGAGCCGCAGTCTATTAGAAGAGTCCAGGATGTGTTGCTCGCCCACCAGTACTCCCAGCGCTACTGGTGGGCCCCCCCTTTTGGCCGAACTGGGCAAGTGACCACATAATGTCCGCGCTCACCGCAGTAGAGGCAAGCCCCGGCCAGACGACGCCTCCGTTGACGCTCCTCGGCCGACACAAGGGTCCTGTCGAGTTGCATGGGCTCATCCGGCGGGGGCGGGGCAGCGCGTGGCTCCGGCGGGACCGGTGACCGGCGTCTCTCTCGGCGACGAGCCCGTAGGCGGTTGTCTATACGGTGAGTGAGGGAGATGAGGGTCCGCAGGTCGGGGGGTTCGTCCCGGGAAACCAATTCATCTTTCAAAGTCTCGTTCAGGCCCCGCACAAACACAGCCCGCAGCGCGCTGTCCGTCCAGTCCAGCTCCGCCGCATGTGTCCAGAATTCAATGGAATAATCCGCTACCGTCCTGGAGCCCTGGCTGAGAGTCAATAACCGGGAGGCAGCATTGTCCTGGTAGTGCGGGTGGTCAAACACCAGCTTAAACGTGGACACAAATTCATTAAAATCCAGGCTATCCACAGACGTCTTCATTAGGCGCGCCTCTGCCCACTGGAGAGCTCTGCCCCGGAGTAATCCACATATATATCGGATCTTGGTGGCCCCCGAGCTGAAACGAGAAGGGCATTGCTGGAACATGAACTCGCACTGGAACAGGAATCCGCGACAGAGGTGAGGTTGTCCAGCATACGGCTCCGGATCCGTGCCTCTCGGCTCCGGGAGGCGTGGCGGCGCTCCAGCTGCAGCAGGCGGGGTGACGAGGAGCGCGGCCACCTGGTGGTTAAGCTGTGCCACCTGCTGGGACAATGTCTGATTTAGCTCCAATAGAGTTCGAATGGATTGTTCATGCTGACCCAGCACCGCCTCGGGGTGAGAGTGCGTCAGGCGGCGCGTCTGGTCCGGATCTGAGCCTGCTTGGTCCATAGTGGCCAGACCGTTCTGTCGTAACGGTGCGGATAGGACCAAAGGATGCAGACCAGAGCAGTTTTAACAGTGTTTATTTACAGCGGTGAAAATGCAGTCTTTAAACAGGTCACAAGAGCAGGTACAGGGACCGGGGGGCGGGAGACGGGTCAGGCGGGTGCGGTGCAGGTAGAGGCGGGCAGGACAGGACCAGGACGGGGATAGAAGCAGGTGCGGTACCAGGGCAGGCGGATCAGGCGAAGACCAGAGCGGGGAGCGGGTGACAAACCAGAGACCAGGACCGGACAGGAGACGAGACGAGCAGGAGACGAGACGAGCAGGAGACGAGACGAGCAGGAGACGAGACGAGCAGGAGACAAGACGAGCTGGAAGCGATACCGGGACTGGAACGTGGCGGCAGGAGCTGGGCGAGTAGAGGCAGGAATCTGGAGGGTGCATAAATCCAAATGAGCATTTGCCGGAAAGTACCATATAACAAAGCTTAGCAAGAAACATTCACGTTTTACACGCGGACGGTCTGGCACCGAGTGTAGACTGCCAAGCCTTCTTGTACTCAGCAGCAGGTGGTGGTGATTAGGCTGATGCACCCCAGGTGTGCACGGGAGGAGTCAGGCACTCCACCCAGCTCCAGACACACAGGTAGGGGAGGGGGAGAGAGCACGGGAGGACAGGGAAACTGACATCATGACAAAATCCATTTTATTCTAGGGGAGAATTCTTTTTGAGCCCAAGCTCCCGGGAGCTGCAGTATCTGGAGCAACCACTAGTTGATCTCGCTCTGGGACAGAGGGGTGTGTCCTATTATAGATCCATGGTTACTACTTGTTAAATTTCTGTCAAACGCAAAGGGCTGTGATTGGTTGACACACAAAGGCTATACAGAAAACTGATTAAAAACAGCGCGGAGCAGCTAAAGTTGGGCACAGAAGTGTTTGCATATGAGTTTAATATGATGTTTATTGTCACAGTAAGTAAATGCAAATTAAATAATTTGGATTCCCATAATGCGCCTGCACCCTGATTAGTTTGCAGCAGCTCATCTGGTTGAGATCTGTGTCAGGATGTCAGCTCTTAGCTGAGCAGGGCCTGACACTGGACTATAAATCAAGCTTTGGTAATCCTGGGTTGTTTATTGGAACTTTCTTTATGCTATCGATTAGCATTCTGCTAGTGCTACTACTACTACTTCTGCGACTACTACTACTGCTCCTCCTACTATTACTGCTACTACTACTGCTACTGCTACTGCTACTACTACTACTACTACTACTGCTACTACTACTATAACCAAAACCATGAGGTGTTTATCACACTCAGTCTGCAGTATAAACAGTTCCTTCTTCTCTGTAGTCCTACTCACATGTGGATACTCTCAGTCACAGGGACTCTAATGATGCTGTGCCAGACTGGTGTTTGGGTTGGGATTTGGGACCTGGGTCTGATCTTGGGTCTTGGGTCTTTGACCACACAGGGGTAGGACGTGCTTCAGGAGGCATAATTACAGAGGGGCCACATGAAGACGAAGGATTTAACTTTGGGGTTCATGTTTTCCTTTGAGTGAAATGTACAAGTTAAAGGTTTTATTTGTTCAACGTAAAAGACAAAAATGGTTGGAATGTTCCACAGTACAGCATTAAACTTATCTCGTAGTCATTTGATTACAGTTGTTGTTATCCATCAAAAATACCATGAAATACATGCATTCTAACTGTGAGTGGGCTTGCTTTTCCACAGATCTGACCTGGTCTGGTGGTGTCACCTGCTTATCTCCATGGAGATAGATAGGTTTAATACTATACTGTGAGGCATTCTAAGCAAAGCAGTAGCATCTTCATGGACAAACCTGATGTGCAGTAGTTCTGTTAGCGAGATGCATGATCATTGTGTGCTAATATCTCTCTGATGGGGGAGTGACTTAGTGCAGATTGTTTTGGGTGACTGTAGCATTGTCAAAAACAATAAAAGGTAACATGGTGATCTAAATAGTTTAGTGTTAGTGGTTAATACCCCAAAGAAGTAAAATATCCTCTCTTTAGTACCCAACAGAAATGTAATATTGTACACCCTCTTTAATATCCCATGGAAATAAAATACTCCCTCTTTAATGCCTCATATAAGTGCAATACTCCCTCTTTAATTTTTAAATCAAAGGGCCAGAATCCAGGACTAACTTTTTGAACCATTTTCTCTACAATAGGACTTGGATTTTTGATAATCTTTCCCAAGTCGCAACAAACATGTTTGTTCTATCATATAACCCACTCCATCTGTGTTTAGACTGTTTCACATCTCAAACAGCTCTAAATTTAACCTTTGTTTTATCTGAATCCAGGAAGTAAACCGCTCCCTCACTGAGAATGAGATCACCAAATCCCTCCTTCAGATCATAGTAAAACTCTGTAAACATGACAGGAACAGTGTTGCCAAGTCTGCTTCTTGTCAGAGACTTTGGGCAAATTGTGAATCGGGGGTTGTAAAAAAATATATTGTATTAGTGTAATCCAGTGTTCCCAGGGCTGTTTATAATGAGGTTAGCTCACACAGACCCACACGGCGCTTAGCTAACACAGGGGAGCGCTGTGATTGGTCCATTCACTGCAGTAAAACTTAAACTCATTATCTTTACTAGTATCAGCTATTCAAATGTTCTCAAAATTAATAAATATAGGGAATGATTTTGGCAAAGCAACAGTAACATGTGAGTCAAATGTGGGTCAAATATAAAAGACTTGATTATGTATTTTTTTTCCCCCCATGTATTAGTGCATAATGCCCCAGTACAGATATATTGCAGCTCTTGAGGTCAAAATAAGTCAGCTGTGTACTGTCTGCATCGAAATATAAAGTATAAAGCAAATCAAGAAGTGCATTGTCATCATGCTTGTTGTTGTTAGTATTACTGTAGTGTTGTCACAATAGTAAAATTTCAAATATGATACTAAATACTGGCCCTCAGTCGTCCAGCTAGGTTCCATAGTGGTCCATGAGCGTATAATAGTCTATGTGTCTTATACTTGTTCTGATACATCTTTCTAAATCTATTCAGGAAAGGTTAAATTCTGTCCTGTGAATGGGACTTTTTCAGTATCAATATCTGTGAAAAATGAGTATCTAGTTTTGATACTAATTTTACCAACAAACAATAAAACTCTGGTCTCAGAGTTGTAAATAGTGCTTATAAACTCATCCTGTTGAGTAAATACAATACATATAAGTCAGGAATAACTTTGGACCACTGTAGACTGTTTAAAATGAACTAGTTATTTTTTTCACGTTTTGAAACAGTAAACATCAGGTACAGAGACTTTAAAATAGAGAAAATATTGTCACTACTACTACTACTACTACTACTACTACTACTACTACTACTACTACTACTACTTTAAAAAATTTTATTCTATTTTATTATTGTGTCTTGCGTACAAAAAATGCCAAGCCCTTTAATGGCCTTGTAAGACACATTAACAAAATACAACAGGCCAGTGCCAGACGTGTGTTACAAAAAACAATAGACTTATTTAAACAAACTCATCTGCTGCTTCTTCCAGGCTTTACAGAGAAACTACTACTACTAGTAGTACTAAGCCACTACTAACATGTTTGGAGTTATTTACTACTATTACTACTACTACAACTACTAGGCTACTACTACTACTACTGCTGCTGCTACTAGGCTACTACTAACACATTTGGAGTTATTTACTATTATTACAACAACAACTACTACTACTGCGCTATGAGTGTGGTTGTAGACTTTGTCCTCGCCTCTCGCCCCTTCTCTCTCAGTACTCCTCTCTGTGAGTTATTTGTGTACAGTACTTTCTCTGTATATTAATGTTTATGTAAAATCCTCCCCCACACGGATCCTTCATGTGTGATGCTGTGTCTGTGTTCATATTATTCATGCTAATCCTCACTGTAGGACAATGGGAGCGTCTGTTAGCCTCCTCCAGCTTTAGCCACAATACATTCTTGTGCATATGCTAATGAACTACTCCTGCGGTTTAGTAGAAACAGCAAGCAGTAGTAGTGGCGGTAGTAGTAGTAGCAGTAATAGTCACAGTAGTAGTAGCAGTAGTAGTAGCACAATAGTAGTTGTGGTAGTAGAAGTAGCATACTTAGGCCTAATAGTATCAGTGAAAGGCTATTGAATATCTGAAAATAGTATGGTGCTTTCAACAATAGTTGTAGTAGCAATAACAATAAAAGTAGTAGTAGTAGTAGTAGTAGTAGTAGTAGTAGTAGTAGTAGTAGTAGTAGTAGTAGTAGTAGTAGTAGTAGCAGCAGTAGCAGTAGTAGTAGGAGTAGTAGTAGTAGTAGTTGTTGTAGTAGGAGTAGTAGTTGTAGTAGTAATAGTAGTATGTAGCAGCAGTAGCAGTAGTAGTAGTAGTAGTAGTAGTAGTAGTAGTAGTAGGAGTAGTAGTAGTAGTAGTTGTTGTTGTAGTAGGAGTAGGAGTGGTAGTAGTAGTTGTTGTAGTAGTAGTAATAGTAGTAGCAGTAGCAGCAGTAGTAGTAGTAGTAGTAGTAGTAGTTGTTGTTGTAGTAGTAGTAGTAATAGTAGTAGTAGCAGCAGTAGCAGTAGGAGTAGTAGTAGTAGTAGTAGTTGTTGTTGTTGTTTTTGTTGTAGTAATAATAGTAGTAGCAGTAGCAGTAGCAGTAGGAGTAGTAGTAGTAGTTGTTGTTGTTGTAGTAGTAGTAATAGTAGTAGTAGCAGCAGTAGCAGTAGCAGTAGGAGTAGTAGTAGTAGTTGTTGTTGTTGTAGTAGTAGTAATAGTAGTAGTAGCAGCAGTATCAGTAGTAGTAGGAGTAGTAGTAGATAGCTAACATCACAGGAGCTGGAGGGAAGTTCCCTGATCATTTTACCTGACCACACCCAGGACCTCACATTGTTTTATATCGATGGAGGAAACCAGAGAAGACCCACCAGACATAGCTAGAACATGCAAACTCCACCCAGACACAAGCAGAGCATGCAAACTCCACCCAGACACAAGGAGAACATGCAAACTCCACCCAGACACAAGGAGAACATGCAAACTCCACCCAGACATAAGGAGAACATGCAAACTCCACCCAGACATAAGGAGAGCATGCAAACTCCACCCAGGTACAAGAAGAACATGCAAACTCCACAGACACAAGGAGAACATGCAAACTCCACAGACACAAGGATAACATGCAAACTCCACCCAGACACAAGGAGAACATGCAAACTCCACCCAGACACAAGGAGAACATGCAAACTCCACCCAGACACAAGAAGAACATGCAAACTCCACCCAGGCACAAGAAGAACATGCAAACTCCACCCAGGCACAAGAAGAACATGCAAACTCCACACAGACACAAGAAGAACATGCAAACTCCACCCAGGCACAAGAAGAACATGCAAACTCCACCCAGGCACAAGAAGAACATGCAAACTCCACACAGACACAAGGAGAACATGCAAACTCCACACAGGAAGCTCCCACATGGTCCTCATGATACAAATCAGAGGCCTTTTGGTGTATTTTGGTGTGTTTTGGTGTGTTTTGGTGTGTTAACCACCAACCACCTGTGAGCCCTGAGGGGTCTCTCTCTCTCCCCTCACCCTCTCCCTCGCTCTCCCTCTTTCTCTCCCTCTTTCTCACCCTCTTTCACTTCACTCAGTCTCCAGGATTTCCTCAGTGGCAGACACTCTAGTTCTTTTTCTGTCGCTTTCTGTCTCACGTCTCTCAGTTACCAACACTTTATTTCTCTCTCTCTTTCTCCTTCTCTCTATCTTCTCTCTCAGTGACAGACACTTTAATTCTCTCTGTCTCTCTCTCACTCTTTCTTGGTCTCTTTTCTCCCTCTCTCCCTCTCTGTCTATGCTCTCAGTGACAGACAGAGTCTAAACCTGTTTGAATGGTTGGACTTGTTTTTTTGTTTGCACTGCTGCCTGATCCATTACAGCCTTGTGTGTTGTGGACAGACAGAGGTGTGTGCTAACACCTCCGTCCCACAGTGAGACATGTCAATCCTTCCAAACCATATCTTCTGTTGTATTCTCAAGCGGGTTGGGCGTTTCTGTGTTTATTCTGCTAACCTGGGTTTTTGCTGATCAACCTAAACTTTGCAATAATCCAGTGTTTCTCAAAATTGTGTACACATGGCCTTGTCAATTTGAGGGGTTGCAAAGTCCCTAACCCCTAACCCTAACACCTAAACCCTAACCCTTAAAGCTAAGCCCTAAACCCTTAACCCTAATCCCAAATCCTAACATTAAACCCTAACCCTTAAAGCTAAGCCCTAATACTCATGTGTCCACATACTGGTTGGTCAGGTTACACAACAACACTGACAAGGTGGCACTGATTGTAACATTGATACTTGCAATGACATCACACTGGGGGTGTTCTACATGTATCTCTATGGTTGAATATTCAGCAATTATCATAACTGCCAATAACTGTCAAAAATGTTTTAGGATTCTCTGAAAACTTAAGAAAAAATACAAAATGTATTTAAATAGCACATTTCCAAGAGCCTGTGTTCATGGCCCTGTTTAGGTGTTTGATTTTCAACAAAAAGTTGAGTGGCTAACTGAAAAAATTGTTGGCTAATGCTAGCTAATCATTATGGTCAGATTGTGTTAATACAAAGCTCACATTAAAGTTTAACTTGATTAACGGAGCTTCTGACACAGCAGTGCCTACAGTTAGCATCACACCCCAAGAGAATATGGATGACATCAGCTGAGAAGTATCAATGGGATTATCAGGAATCTGCTGTGTGTTTCTTAATTGTTGATACTTGTAGGATTTGGCAGCATCGCATAGTCATTTTGGTACAAATGAAAAAAAGGTCTGCTCGCTAGTGTGATGTGCAGCTGTCCATAAAAGAGACTGACAGCATGATGTTTACAGCAACATCAGCTGCTACTGCGCACTGCTGTTTTCTAACGCGGAAGTCAGTGGACTTGTTTCTTTTATTACATATACGATTATTACGATTTAAAATGTGCAAATTATTACATAATGATCCAGTGGTGTCATAGATTATAACTATAGAGCCCACACAAGCACAATAGGTCTTCTTTAAGACTAGTTTGTCCTTCTGTAGATGCTAACATGAGGATGGCTTCTCCAGCTGCTGTTTTGGTAACTCTGATGTAAATGTCTCTCAGTGAAATCTGCTGTTTAAGGACAAGTTTGGATCAAAACAAACCAGGCCGCGGTGACAGAACCAGGAACCACGTTGCTCTGCTTGGATTCAAAATTATGGATGTAAAAAGTGTTTCATCTCTGAAGCTTATGCAGGGACTTTGGATCTTAAGATAAAATAGAGAAATTGAGTTTATAACCAGTGAAGCCAAACCTGTTTCAGTTACAGAAAGAGGAGAATAATTTCCGTACTCTAAAGAAATGCAAAGAAGTATAGCAGGTGAATGTAAACTGCAAATTAAATCTGCTGTCCCCGATTTCAAACCATGAGTCCTGCCTGACTCTCTAATTTTGTACTATGACACAGAAATAACTGTCTTGGACACTATAAGGACTATATTACACTATAGTTATAGGACCTTTGGCTCTTTTATGGCAGCCAACTCTTTTGGATCTGTTCATTTCAAAGAGCTGTTCAAAAGACTGACTCTTTTAGTATTTATTTACATGACAGAAACAATGTGAGAATTAATTTTAAGTACAAATTAATCAGAGAAAGATGAACAAGGCTCAGATGTGTTTAAAATGGTTCAAACTAAGAGTGGGAGTGTTTTACCCTTTGGAATGATCCAGAATCTGAATTAAAGGTTGCATTACAATAATAATAATAATTAAAAACATAACTGTTATCATGATGTCAAGTCTGTTTTTCATGCTCACCTTTCTCCCTCATGTTGCCTCTTCTGTTTTTAAGCTGGTTCTTTCATCAGAGTTAATCGGTGTAAAAATGCATAAACGCTAGAAAGAAAATGATTTGGCTCTTTTTAAAAAATTTATGTAAAGTGAATTGAGCTGATGGAGCTGGAAGCGTGCCCAGCTTTCACCAAATGTGTGCTCGTCCTCTGACCCAAAGGGCCGCAGATCTGTCCACCACATATTTGTGGTACATTTGAGTTGGGAAAAAGGCATAAGAGTTACTTATTACTTACCCTTATGTATTTTCTGCTTACTTTCCTACTACCCTCTCCAAACCTTTACTAAAAAAGCAAACAGCCTCTCTCTCATAAAGACTGATATTCACATTTGAGTTTGCTGATTGTGACTGCACTCTGAGCCAGAGTTCAGTATTTGTGTTCACTCTGTATCTACTCCAGCTGAACAGTGAATCTCCATTAGTAAAGAACATTTTGGTTAGTCCTAAAATGACTGGAGACACTCTGGGATGTCTCAGTTTAAAATAGGTGATTCCTAATGTTACTTTTGGTCTATCTCTTCTCCACTTAAGCCAGAACTATAAATCAGTTGTGTAGCCTCCCTCCTGTTTCCAGAGCAGTGAGTCATGGGTTAGAGGAGGGTTGAAGAATGGTCAAATGCAGAGGACTAGTTTCTCTAATGGAAGAAGAAATCTTGTTTCAATTAACTTTATTATTAACTAATCAAATCTGAAGGAAAGAATAATGTTATAAAACTTTAGACAAAACGTAAAAAGAAATATTTGTCTAGTAGAACTAAAAGTCAAAATTTAAATCAGACTTATTCTACAAAATGGAGCCTCTAAAGTTGTATTTGGAGTGGTTATTTTTAAAGTAGCATTTTGCCAATCTACCCAATTTTCCCCTCCACTTGTACAACTCCAATTCCAATGAAATTGGGACACTGTGTAAAACTTAAAAATACAGAATACAATGATTTGCAAATCCTGTTCAACCTATATTGAACTGAATAAACTACAAAGACATGATATTTAATGTTCAAACTGATAAACTATATTGTTTTTATGCAAATATTCACTCATTTTCAATTGGATGTCTGCAACATTTTCCAATAAAGCTGGGATAGGGACATGTTTACCACTGTGTTATATCACCTTTCCTTTTAACATCAATCAATAAGCGTTTGGGAACTGAGGACACTAACTGTTGAAGCTTTGCAGGAGGAATCCTTTCCCAATCTCGCTGAATGTACAACTTCAGTTGCTCAGCAATCCACGGTCTCTATTGTCGTATTTTGCGCTTCATGATGCACCACACATTAATTATTTTTTTATTAATTAATTAATTAAATGTCGGGACTGCAGGCAGGCCAGTCTAGTACCCACACTCTTTTACTACGAAGCCACACTGTTGTAACACGTGCAGAATGTGGCTTGGTATTGTCTTGCTGAAATAAGCAGAGACGTCCCTGAAAAAGACATTGCTTGAATGGCACCATATGTTGCTCCAAATGTATGTACCTTTCAGCATTAATGGAGCCTTCACAGATGTGCAGGTTACCCATGGGCACGAACACACCCCCATACCATCATAGATTCTGGCTTTTGAAATTTGCACTGATAACAATCCGGATCGTCCTTTTCTTCTTTGGCACGCAGGACACGTTGTCCATTATTTACAAAAACAATTTGAAACGTGGATTCGTCCACAGCACACTTTTCCACTTTGTCAGTCCATCTCAGGTGAGCTCCTGAGCCGATGTGGTAATATCCTTTACACATTCATGTCTGTTTTTAATATAGTACTGGCTGAGGGATCGAAGGTCATGGGCATTCATTGTTGGTTTTCGGCCTTGCCACTTATGTACAGAGATTTCTAGATGATGAAATCCCTAAATTCCTTGCAATTGTACATTGAGAAACATTGTTCTTAGACTGTTGAACTATTTACTCACACAGTTCTTCACAAAGTGGTGAACCTCGCCCCATCCTTGCTCATGAATGACTGAGCCCTTTGGGGATGCTCCTTTTATACCCAATCATGACACTCACCTGTTTACAATTAACCTGTTCACCTGTGGAATGTTCCAAACAGGTGTATTTTAAGCATTCCTCAACTTTCCCATTCTTTTGTTGTCCCTGTCCCAACTTTATTGGAATGTGTTGCAGGCATCAAATTGAAAATGAATGAATATTTGCATAAAAACAATAAAGTTTATCAGTTTGAACATTAAATATCATGTATTTATAGTTTATTTAGTTCAATATAATATGAAAATAATATGAAAATCATACAAATCATTGTATTCTGTGTTTTTTCAAGTTTTACACAGCGTCCCAACTTCATTGGATTTGGAGTTGTATGATATGTTTTGGCCCTCATTTACAATATAGGTAACAGAACTAGAATTAGCTCCATGTCACATCTGCTGCCCGTGTCCAACCAGGAAATAAAATTATAAACTTAACCAAAATTTTACAACTAGGAAAAAAATAGATAAGGCTTTTTATTAAAAATTTCAATTTAATGATGTTTCCTTATGTTTTAGGTACATCTATGTCATAGGCTCTTTTTGAATTGAGAAAAAGATGAGTTCAAACCAGAATTTTCAATGCAATCTTACATGTTTATTGTGTTCAGTTACACACATTCTGCCATTTGCTTTAGTTCCCATGCCATCAATAGTTTGTTACATTCACAAATCCTTCTAAATCGTCTGCCTTCCCCTACTTAGATAAACATTCAGTTCAAATCTATTTCCAACATTTCATCTGCAAAAAGAAAATTTTTGCACATCCATTTTAAACTTTAATACCAAAACCAAAACAATCTATTCCATCTTCTCTCTAAATCCATCAAAACAACGTACTTTTTCCAACACAATCCAATCCTACACATAATAACTGCTTTGAAAAGCTGTAGCTAAACCCCTATGCAAGATGTTACACTGAAAAATGCTCCAAATAAGTCCTGATTTTTTTTTAATCAACATGGCTCAGAGTGTATACATTTTCAAAGTTTTAAAACAAAACTTCAGACCTGATTCGAAAACCCAAATATTAATTTTAGGGTTGCGTGATTTTTGTCATAACATAAAATATTGGCTTATATTTGTCATAAAGGAATGTATAAAAATAAGACCTAGCTGTCTGGATAAACTGTCTCTGCATTGGTTAGTGCTAAAATGTCTGGGCCAAATGCTTAAATATGATTGGTTGTTTAGGCAAAGTGGGAGGGACTATCTTTTGATGGACATGACATCAATCAAGACATACGTCCCATTATGAAAATTTAAAGCCAAAAATATTAGCTGTAGCATAGTTGACATTCAATGAGCAATGCTAGTGCAAAGCTTAGCCCATGTTGCTATCCTAATATGCTAACTAGAAGTATTTAAAACATTTTGAGAGGTCTTCTAGTTGAAGTTTAAACCGATATTCTTAATAGTAAAAAAATTCCATCAATTTGATTTTGTTTAAACTAATATATAAACTATGGCCAACCAATCATATTTAGACACCCAAATCTCCATGTTGCAACCATGTCAATGTCATCAACAGTACTGCTACAAAAACTCTACACTTACAAAATACAAAAATGCTAAATTAACCCCACAAATAACTAAAATAATGCTTAAATATTATGTTAGGAGTAAACAATGTAATTCAAACGCGGTGCTTCCTGATAGTCTTAAGTCTCTATGGGAGCAGTCCCATTCAAAATGGAGGGTACATACATTGTAGTAGCTGCCAAGTAGTGGACAGTAACATGGAACACTGTAAAATAATACACAGACATAAATATAGTCCTGGATTTTCCTCATATTTACAAAATGTCCAAAACGTTCCAACTCAAACCATAGTCTCTTTCCGTTTTCCCAAAGAATAGATGTATTTCTTGTCCTTTTTGGATTTTAGGAGCGACGCTGTGCTTGAGCAGGAGGGCAGCGAGCGCCTGAGGGGTTGTGGGGTGAGAGGGACAGAACAGGGAGAGTTGGGGGCAGATTGCGAGACTTGTGGGGTATTTTCGTCTGACGCCTCTTCCATGTGGACTATAGCGGAGATGGAGGAGGGTCTACGGCGAAGTGAGGAGGAGGAGCTGGGGGAGGAGGGGGAGGAGTCTGGGCGGAAGGTTGCGATGGCTGATCTGAGGCAGTTGAGCCATTGCTGCTTGTGGAAGATGTCGTTGACTTGGAGTGTATGTGAGGAGTGGGTCTGTGTGGGGTCTTGGGAACGCACTCGGAAAATATTCTTCGCTGGAAAATAAAGAAAATATATAAATGATTAGTAATGTTGTTAAAATATAAAAATAGAACTATAATTTTGATTGTCTACTAGGTTAAACCAGGACTAACCTAAGACTAAAAATTACTTACAACTAAATACAATCTAAAAACAGGCTAAACCAGGACAAAGATAGAACTAGGACTATATTATAAGAAATAGGGCAGAACCAACAATAAACAATGATCAAACTAGTACTAAATATGGACTAAGCCAGGACTAACCCAGGTCTAAACCAGGTCTAAACCAGGTCTAAAGTAGGAATAAACCCGGTCTAAACCAGTTTTTAAGTCTATATAACCAGTCCTTACCTCTGTCTGCGTTACTGAAGGCCCCTCTGAAGGACCCTCCCATCCTCACATCTCCATCTTGGAGGTCTTCTAGCACTAGGTCCTGCACTGGGATGGGCTGTCTGTAAACCTGGAAGCACTGGCGCTCATTTCTGCTCACAGACCGGGTCAGAACCAGAACCTCCGTGAACAAGAACACGTGCAACTTCTGCAAAATACAAGAAAATTGTGTGTTATATAAGAGCTGGTTACAATCTGTCTATGACTACAGCTACGACCAGGGTCAGCTTTTAAGAGGCTAAAATGCTTCTGGATAAATTGTGTTTGGTAAATGCTTAAACATGATATTGAAATTGGTGAAATCTCTGTGCTCTCCTCTCAATATCTCTTATACAACTGAAATGATTACTGGTAAATATTTTTTTATGTAATCATGCAGTTATGTAAGGTTGAAGGGCATATTTAAGATTTTTACATTTTAATGATGTAAGTCAATTTGAATTTAAACTACACTATATAAATGTTTTTAAGACATGTCTTTATGAAATAAAAATTATAAACAAATAAACACCCGCAAGCAACAATGAAGTGTTTAATTGTGATTAATCACATTATTGTTTTATCGTTTGACAGCACTAGTTTAAACCCAGTCCAACTACTATTGAACTAAAGCTAAAATAACCCAAATGACTTTTGCCGTACCGTTCCGCTCTTGCTGCGCAGTTCACCATGGCACAGTAGACTTTTACACTGTTCAATCCTTGAGTCCCTCTGCCTCTCGTCTAAATACTCCAATTTGTCGATGTAGTACTGGCACTCAGACTCTCCCTTCTTCAAATCGATATCAGCCAGAACGTCTTGGATTAAACTTATCTGTGGAAGATCAGGGACAAAAGGTTACACTGAAGCCTCAAATGTGAAGGAGAAGCACAGAGAAGAAAAGGAATGTAAACTGTCAAGTTGAAAATGTGCGTTTTTAATTGGCTTGGGCCAATTAGAATTATCTAATCAATGTTAATGTATTTTTATACATTCTAATTGTATTCTATATCATAACATTTGTAGTAGAAGGAGCAGCAGCAGTTGTAGTTTTAGTAGTAGTAGAAGTAGAAACAGTAGTAGCAGTAGTAACAGTAGTAGCAGTAGTAACAGTAGTAGCGCTAGTAGTAGCATTAGTAGCAGTACCAGTAGACGTATGAGTAATAGTAGTAGTAACAGTAGTAGCAATGACAACAGTAACAGTAGTAGAAGTAGTACTAGTAGTAGCAGCCGTAGCAGCAATTTTAACAGTAGCAGCAGTAGTAACGGTAACAGTAGTAGTATTAATACTCACAGCTTGCTCCAGACTGGCCGTATCGGGGTGCTCTGGTGGTGTATGTCTCAGTATCTGTTTGAGGAGCAGGGGGTATTTGACCAGACGAGATCGCGGTATGTCCAGAAAACTCCAGAGATCTAGTTTTCTGCTGAAGGGAGACTCTAAACATCTCTGTAAAAAGTCCTGCACTCGAGGATCCTGCTTCTTCTGGTCCAAAAGAGCTTTAGCTGCTAACTGGTTACTGCAGTAGTCTCTGTAAGCATTCAGCCTGGGCAGCTGTGGGGTAGAAGACAAAATTTGGTTAAAGATTCGAATGGAGTTTATGGCTAAACGATTTCAGAATGTATGTTTTAATAAAAGGATTCTGTTCAAATTTCACATTATAAACCAGATGAATTGGCACTGACTGAAATCTGTACTGACAAACTAATGCAAGAATCATATTTCGGAAAATGTTAGTACAGATCTAAAGAACTACAGGGTTAGCAGTTTATGCAGGATAAGACCCCATGAAGACACAGGGAGGGCATCTGACTCATAGGGGCATTTAAGAACATATTTGTACAGATCTAAACTACAGATTTAGCCATTTTTATGCACAATAAGACTGGAGATTTTGTTGCTTGTAAAATAAGTTATGGTACTAAACTAGGAACTTGACCAGGACAAAAACAGGACTAAACCAGGACTGGACTAGCACTAGGCCAGCACTAGACCAGGACTGGACCAGGAACTAGACCCAAAAGCAAAAAATTCAGCCTATGTGGTTTGCTAAATGCGTCCATTCAAATTTTAGATTCCAGTTCTAATTGTGAGTTTATTTAGTTTGTGGTATAGTAGTTCCGTACCCAGCTGACGACTATCTGCCCAATCTGTCCCACGGTCCCGTCCTCGGCTGTGGCTTTGGATAGCTGCTGCAGGAGGTCTTCATGAAGTGGGATAAATGCATCCAAGTTTCCAAAAATCTGAGTCAGCTCCTCTTCAGACATAATGGAGAGTTTCAGCATAGGGTCGTGATATGCCTGAGAGAGAAGACAGGACATGGTTTAACAATTATGATTCAATACCTTTCTGGCTGTCGCACTTCACCTCCATGGAACTACAAAATTAAAACCATACTTTGGAACCTTCTCCATGGAGATAGATCAGATTAATGCCATACTGTGGGACATTACACCCCAAAGGAGCTACATTTACATGGAAACAAGCAGAAGGAGGCCAAATAAGAGTCAGGTTTGTGGAGGTACATGCCCACTTACAGTAAGGACACATGATTTCTAAGATTTTCAATGCATTAAAACAACCAAAATAATAAAAAAATAAATAAATAAATAGCTTGCACAATCTACTACAAACATCCAAAAGAGAGCCAGAGCAGGATGACCAATGGCGCGTGTGTTTTTATAGCTGCTGGCTTGGATGGTCTAGTTGTTCAGCCAAAGTCTTGATTTAACTTTAGCTGAAAGGTCCTGTACCAGATTTGTTCCCATGTATTTAAAATGTGCCGTGACTCAGTACAGATATATTTTCTCAAGGTTAAAAATAAGTCCACTGTTTACTGCCTGCATCTGATTATAAATCGTTTTATTGTCTGATAATCTGGACGTGCGTGGTTAGCATGCTAGTTATTGTTAGCATTACCCTGATACCAAAACTGCTCTGGTCTCTAAGAGTTGTGAAAAGCTCTTATAAACTCATTGTGGTGAGTAATTAGGATGCTCTCGGATTGCGTAAGATAAATGAGGAATAACCATTGCAAAACCTTAAAAAATTAACTAGCTCTGTTTTCATGTTTTAAAGCGGTAAAAATCAGGTAGAGCGCCTTCAATTCAGTTTGCACATTCCTATTGGCTCAGATGAGATTTAAACCCACCTTTCGTGCGAGCTGCAGATCCTCAATCAGGTCGTGTTCTCCGCGTGAGAGCTCAAATATGGCCTGAAGAGGAGAAGGGAGGACAGCAGCCATTTTAGGAACAAACCATGAATCAACACAGGCTTTTAAATTGTTTTAAAGGGGCAGTCAAAACAACAGATGTACTAGCTTGTGTAAATAGAGTGTTGGCTAAAAAGCAAATCTCGACATGCTAAATAAAACATTTTAATAGCTTATAGCTAAATAGAGCCACAACAATATAATTAGCATGTCTCCTACATAGATACAATTGTATTTTCATTCTTTAAGTGATATTGTGGCTAGTTACAAACATTAATATTACACAAACTTGACTCTTGTGAGCTTTCAGCCACGTTATAATCCTGTCACCTCCTCAAAACATACCTGGAGTTGTGCTTTGTTTCAATTTTTTGTTATTGTCTGTCTATATCACCAAAGCTCAAAATGCTCTGTTCCACCTTGTGATGTCATGATGCGGTTCAAGTTAACAGCTCCCTTTATCTTTTGTGCATTAGAGACTGACAATTCCAAGGCTGAATCCAAATGATTCTAGTGAAGGTGTATGGAGTTTAAAAACACAGTGGAGTACATCCTGTGTGTGGTTTGCTCCTCACCTCTTGTCTCTTGATCTCCTTGACCGACATCGTTCCTTTCTGGTGCAGGTCCAGGTTTTCAGACCAGAGGATGCTGTTCCTGCGTTTGGGAGGGGTGGGGGCTGTGGCCTTGGAGCAGGTTTTATGGGGCGCGGCCGGCGACTTCCCATCGCCCCGAAAAGAGGCCTGAAGATTAGGCGAAAGAGAGGAATCTGATTTAGTTTAAAGGAAGTGACAAGATAATGCCAACTATAGATGTGTTTACATTTGTCCTGGTTTAGTTCTGCTTTAGTCCTAGTTTACTTCTGGTTTAGTCTCTGGTTTAGTCCTATTTTGTTCCTGGTTTAGTCCTGTTCTTGTCCTGGTTTAGTCCTGTCTTGGGCTAGTTCTGTGTTTAGTTCCTATTTAGTCCCTAGTTTAGTCCTAGTTTAGTCCCGGTCTAGTTTCTAGTTTAGTTCTGGTTTAAACCTGGTTTGGACCTGGTTTAGACTTAATTTAAATCAACAATTTTGTGAAACCTATAAGAAGACAGTTGTTGGTATTGGGATTTGCAAAAATAAGTAAACAGTGGTAATAGTAGTAACAGTAGCAGACATGGTAGTGGTAGCAGTAGAGGTAGCATTAGCAGTAGTAGTAGTAGTAGTAGTAGCAGTAGAGAGTAAATAGTCATAGTATTATTGTTACCTGGATGGTTTGGCCGAATCGCCGGACGGCCCCATTCTTGGGAGAAATGAGGTTAGCGAGCGACGTCACCCTGCCGAGCGGTCGGACGCGCTTGGTACTGGGTTCCTATACAGACCGAAAGAGAAGAGTTAGTCAAGCTCCTCACATTAAAGCCACATTCTGGTTGTTTTATACGGATCAATGCATACCCAAGAAGGAGAGGATTCTTCAAAAAGTTTGTTGCATTTTGTATAATTTCAGTTTGAAAATGAAAAAATCCATACACCAAATATGTATCTATATGTAGAGTGAAAACCAAGACTAAACCAGGTCCAAACCAGGTCTAGATTGGTCCCAAACTGGGTCAAAGTGAGGACTAAATTGGGACTAAACTGTGACACCAAGTAATATTAAACCAGGTCTAAAACAGTACAAAAAACATGACCACCCAAATATATAAATTTCAGATCTTTACTTCATAACAAGCCCCAAAGACAGCTGTCTCTGAGAGTAACATGAGTATTATCGAGACAAAAGGAGACAGAGAGGCGGGCTAACCCACACATGGACTAACAGCTGCCAGATTTGAACCAGGTCTGAACCTGGCTTAGTCCTGGTCTTTTGGTGGGACTTTAGGGGAGAGAAGGAGGGGTTGGAGGAATGCCAGGAATGCTATGCTCCTCTCAGCTGTTCCATACACTCCCACCCTCCCCCCTCTGCTAATGCTAACACAAGTGACCGAACAAGGGCAACAACAGCTACCACGAGCTAGCGCCCAATTTGTCACATGGGTTTTAACACCTTTGGGACACCTCGGAGCAACACCTTGGAGCAAATGCATGCTATTAAGAGTCCCAAATGCTTGAGACCAGATAAACATGTTGCAAATTGTCACATGGAATCCTGATTATGCAAAGACTCATTTTGATCATTTTCAAAGTAGAATTTTGGGCAAATTAGTTTAGTAATTAGTCCTCATATTTATCACTGAAAGATTTTTGCCCTTTGAATCCTTACTGTTCTGTTTTTTTATTTAACTTTTGTTTTATTAACAAAATATTATTACAAAAACATTGAAGTAGGAGGCCATACTGATGTTTGCCTGTGTGTTTGGTATATCTTCACTAGAATGGAGTTTCAGGACTATGCAAATTATGTAAATGTTTATGTAGATATAACATGGACTACAGTTCAACATTGCAAGAAATCGAAGTACATATTGTGTATTTTTAAATCTGATTTCAATACTAAATAATAGACTCAATACTCGATTTTCAACATTAAATAATACTACGTTCTTTTAAATTACCATGTGGCCTTATATTTGTGTAATCCCTCAGTCATCCAGGTTGGTTCTGTAGTGGTCCATGGGTGTATGTGGACTCATACTTGTTCTGATACAGCTCATGATCATTCTAAATCTATTCATGAAAGGTTCATTTCTGTCCTGTCAATGGGACTTTTTTAGTATCGAATCCTGCGAAAAATGTGTATCTCGTTTCAATACTACTTTTGATACTTTTAAAAACCCTGTAATAGCTGTAGAACTGTTTAATAAAGTAGTAATAACATAGTAATAGTCCCTTTTACCCCTGGCCTCCTCTGTGTTTACCCTGTGCGGGGCATTAGAGGCAGAATTGTACTTTTACGGCCTTAACTTGTCTGGGCAGATTTTTCTTTGAGCTTTGAGCCTTGCGTGAGAATGGACTGCACCTGGGTTTAGGTATACCCTCTCCTCCTCCCCATATCCTCCTCTCCCTCTCTCTCTTTCTTTCTTCTAAAAGCTCCCGTCTTCAGCCCCGAGCCTTTGAGAAATAAGAGAAGTATATGGCAATGGTCCAACAACAACAAAAATCAAAGGTAATGATTTCGGCTGCAGAGGAACAACGCCTGGGAAAAGGTTTAGGATTTTAAAGCTCATTTTAAAGAATACTTCACAAACCAATGTTAACTGTTGTAAACCGATTCCTCAAATACATACTAAACCCTCACTAACATGTTGGCACAGCTATACTGCGTAACTTTTCATTTTGATTGTATGCCACCTTCTTGTCTCCATGTTATCCCAGTAGTTTCAAAGCATGGCATTGAAGTTATCTGTTTTGTATATATGTCCATTTTGTGTAACATAAGACATTTAGGACATTCAAAAAGTAAATCTATAGGTATGTGGTTGTAATTTTGATAAGCTTGTTTAAAAAGTTCATACACTCATTTTAAAGCCAGTGTTACAGATTTTAAGTCTACATCTGGCAGCCATTTGAATACATCAGCCCACTCTCTGTGCTGGATTATTGCTTTTCTCTCTGTAAACCGTAGCCAAACCATAATCCTACATTTCCTCTTGACCCAGACCAAAGAGAGTCTTTTTTTTTTTGTTTTTTGTTGCTTCAGCAGATTTCAGAAAACAGAGCCACAGACACAGCAGTTATAAACATTATAAGAGAAGTTTACATTACTTTACTTAAGAACATTTGATCTTATTTTGAAAAGTTAAATTACCTCCCAATAAAATAAACATTTTGGAATTTTAAATAAAAAAGTACAAAATGTTACACTTAAAATTTAGCAATTAACAATTAGCCTTAAAAAGGATGAATAAAGACTTAATTGATATTAGTAGTAGCATATATATTATATATATATATATATATATATATATATATATATATATATATATATATATATATATATATATATATATATATATATATATATATATATATATATATATATATATATATATTTTTTTTTTTTTTTTTTTTTTTTATTAAACTCAAATGTGGTCACATAGTGTGAAGTCATTGTAACTTTTTACACTACACTTCCAAAAAGCAGATGCAAGTGAGCCCTCAGGTGGCTGACAGAGATACCACACACACATTCCTCCACACTACAAAGCAGACTCCTGGATTTATGCCTGGAGTTTCCAAAATCAATATTGGAAAACTTGGAGATAGTTCAAAGATAGAAAGAGAAAATAGAGAGAGAGATATATTCTTGGAGAAAATACTGTTTTTTTAGACAGGTAGATTACTATCAACAAAAGTTTTAGCTCACCTTTCAGTCCCAAATTACAACCAAATGCATGTCTAGACCTCATTTACCAGTTCTAACCACAATCTCAGTGTGCAGTTTTTGAACAGTTAGCAGCTTGCACAGGGTCAAAATGTCAGGTCTCATTGTGCAACCCCAAACACTTCTCAAATTGTTCAGATCACTTCTTCTTTTGTGAATACTTTGACTATCACTCAAAACCACTTTTGGGAAACGCACTTCCTAAAAAGCCACAGAATCCGGAATGATGCAGTTTTGCAAAAATATAACAAATAGAAAGTTTAGCTAGCTTTGCAGACAGACATTACATTGAGTTTCATTAGTGCAAATGCTAATCCAAACACTTTGTTGATTTGACTGTTGTCCCCTGCTGCTACCTTCTCGGGGAGTCTCTATCTTCACATAATTAAAAGGCAGGAAACAGGGAATACACAAAACTCTAGGGGGCACATTGAATGCAATCTAGACTAGAGTTAGCTATCTCACTATCTTCAAGTCCAAAAGGTGAGCAGATAATGCTAAGGTTTGGCTCTGATTGCTTCAATGGAACTGCGTGACTTCATCTAGTTAACCATTGACATGAACTGAGCCACTCATGACCCGAAACTTTACATGAAGAATTAAGAAGTCGCTTCAAAAATGTTGCCATTAAAAAAAAAAAAAAAAAGAATTCTCACCTCTAGTTCTTTGCTGGCTTGGCTCTGGCAGTCTATCACTTGCAATGTGCGTTTGACAGGCACCAACGTTCCAAGTTCATCGTAAGCCACCATAGCTTTGGAAAGGTATCCGTAAAATCCTGTTTCACCAAATATAATCCACAGTTTTGCAAAAATGTCAAATCAAAATGGAATTCAAAATAGTTTAATAAATAAGTGCCCTGACGTCACCTGAGCTCACCCCAGTGTGGAACAGGGGCTGACCTCTGGCTCTACTTTGGATCATCTGGCTGTGCAGAGCAGAGGGAGGTATTTATAGAGAACCAAAAAAAGGAGGGAGAGAAGGAGGGATCAGACAGAGGAGAGGAGGAGTCAGACAGTCCCGAAACGGCCCACGTGGAGAAAGAAAGAGGTAGGAGGGAGAGAAAGAAAGAAATATATACAAAGAGGGGGGAAGAAAAAAATACGAAATACACACAGGTAGGGAGAGAGGTGAAATATAGAGGGAGAGAGAGGAAGAGGGAAAGTAGGGGAGAGAGAAAGGAGGATGAAAGGAGAGGGGGGGGCAAACAGAGAGAGGAAGAAAGAGGAAAAATAGAAAAAAAAGGAAAAATAGACAGTGAGAGATGGGGTAGAGAGAGGAGGGAGGGAGAGAGGAGGAGGGGATACAGAAAGGGGAAAAGAAAGGGAAGGAAGGAGAGGGAAGAAAAAGGGTAGAGGGGAAAGAGGGAGACAAAGAAGTAATGGGACGGGGAGGGGAGAGGGAAAGAGAAAAAAAGAAAATAAGTGAGAGTAAGAGGAGAGAGGGAGAGAAAAAGAGGGAAGGGAGGAGAGAGAGGGTAAGGGGGAGAGTAAGGGAAGAGAGAGGATGTAAAAAGTGAGAGGGAGAGAAGAAAGTACAGTGAAGGAGGGAAAGAGGGAGGAAAAGAGAATGACAGACAGAAAGAAGACGAGAAAAAGTTGTAGAATTAGGGAGAGAGGTGGGGAGAGAAAAGAGAGGACAAGACAGGGAGAGAGAGCACAAGAGAGAGAGGGTCAAGACAAGACAGGGAGGGAGAGAGAGAGTGAGCAAAAAGGGAGGGATGAAAAAGAGACAAGATGCATCATCTCTTTCTAGTCAGAGTTTAACGAGAATCTGTTTACATGTTCTGTCTGGAAGCCACGGCTGCTGTGATTGGCTGTCGCTGATGACATCACAGCACACACACCACACCAGATGAATCACATAAGAATATATTTAAAGTCTTCATGTAATTAAAGTTTAAAATTCCAGGGAAAAATCCGCTGAAATATATTTTGCAGTAGTGACGTGGATAGGGACATGAGAGCGTACAGATGAGATTATGGTTCCAGGGATTTGCAGATCCACGGAGCTAATGTTATACTTACGTACAAAATAAATAAATGATTAGAATGCAGTGTACCACAGCCAAATAGGGTCGTCAAAAGTATTGAAAATAACCAATACTAAAACTAGTATCGAAACTGGATAACACAAAAGAGCATGCTACCATTTAATGTTGAAAATCACATTCTATTGTTTGAAAAAAGAGGTATCAGAATTATTACTGAGTATCAGTATCAACACCTAGCATGCTAACACGCACGTCCTGATTCTTGGACAATAAAACACTTCGCAAGAGTGATCGTTCAGTGCCTGAAGCATCATCATCCGGGATTCATAGAACCGTAGTTACATACGTAACTTTCGTTTTCTAACATGGAAGCCAGAGAACTTGTTTCTTTTATTACGTCGTTTTAGATTATTTAAAAAGTGCAAATTATAACATAATGATCCACAGGTGTCATAGATTATAACTATAGAACGCACACAAGCACTATGGTGCTAGGTTGAGCGTCTGATTTAAATAAGCTAAATAAACTGCCACATTCCAATAGGTTAAACATTAAGAAATATTTTTACAAATCAATGTTTTTGGCATTTTAGAGAATTCACTTATATCTAGGATGATGTCATGTGCTCAATACCACCATGACATAAACCTTTAGAGGAGTCATCCAAGAGTGATGCATTATGCCAGATTTTGGTTTGACTAAGTCTGCATCACAACATGTTTGGTGATGCTTATATTCACACAGCTAACATGAAATAACACACTGGTAGATCTAATGACATGTTCATACACTGTATATATAAATGGACATAGCTAATTTGCTAGCCGCCGTGTTCCATGGCAGTGCTTCTGACTCTATTGACTCCAAGTGACTTGGAGTCACTCTTTCTGTAACAGCTGCTATCAGGCTTGTCATTTTGGTCTTAAAATGTTCGTATTAACCCACTTGACATGATCCTGGGGCTTTTATTTTGCTTTTGTGTCCATAAATCAAGATATAAACATTAATACCAGACAAGACATCCTCTTTCCCTGAGGTTGCTTCCACTAGTGTTAGCAACAGGTTTAACTGACAGTGTTACTGAGCTCCAGCTCCCTACTAAACCAGCGTTGCAGGAAGGGGCACTATCTTCAACATCCTCGCTCCAGATTGGCTCTTCGGTTGCTATGATACTCGTCGGAATTCCAAATATGGAACTGGGCTTCAAATTCGCCCCTATGTCCCTGCTAGCCTCGATGAGCTTCATTTGGAGCTGAACACTGTGGGTGACGTCACACTCTCAGTTCACTTCTTTATACAGTCTATGAGAGTGACCAAGCCTTTGACACAGAGCACAAAACAAGCGACCCAAGCCCTACAGAAATATGGTTTTAAGTTATTTGTTTTATGCGTCAAACAAATGCTAGCCAGAAGGACATTAAAGCATGTTAAAATAGCATCACTAAAATCAGGAAATGCTTTTAAATGTTAAATTTACTGAGTCAATTATTATGAAACAACTGAAAACTGAATCTTTTATTATGTAAAAATGCAGCTTAAAAACAAACTTTAAAAACGCAACCCGTGATTCTCAAAATTTGCAAGTGATTTTACAAAAAGAAACTCAAAGTCAATATAAAGAAGCAGACTTGGCAACTCTGTGTGAGATGAGGAGCAGGTCATTATAATGTGAATGGCTGAAAATGGCCAAGACTCTGCTCTCTGTGATCTTCCTCCTTTTACTCCTCCTCACTGTGGACTGGTCTAATGACACCACGGTTTCACCTCTGAGTCACCACTTCCCCCACATTGTCTAGTTTGTATGGGGTGTAGGGTTGTCAAATGTATTGAAAATCAGATCTAATCGATACTAAAACTAGTATCGAAACTAGACACTCACTGTTCACAGGTATCGATACTAAAAAAGTCCCTTGATTAATATTAATTTGAAGTAACATTACTATTACTTGAGTACATTTTGTGGCTGGTTGACCTCCTCTGTCAACAGTGCAACAGGTTTTCTGTTTATTTAGTTCATTTACTAGTGAGATTTTAATGGCAATAAAAATCTAAACTGTGGTGGTCATAATTACTCCAGCTGCTCTCCATGGGGTCTTATTCTCTGTAAAAGCTGCTAACCCTGTAGTTTAGACCTCTATAAACATGTTCTGAAATGCCTGGGCTTCTTAGATTATTTAAAGTTACTTTAAAGATAGATCAGTTTTCTGCCATAATGTGGAATATTATAGGCAAAAGAACAATATTTCCATGGAAAAAGGCAGCTATCCCTCCTCCAGGCCAAAGAAGGTTTGTGGAGATGCAAGCCTGTTCACAGTAAGTTGTTCAGTGGTGAAGAAAACAAATAAACATCCAAATTGAAAAAAAAAAAGGGGGGATTGCAGTGTATTTTGGTCTAAAAAGGTCCACGATGGGGCTTTAAATCCCTGCCTTACTCAGCATATGTTCTGTAGTGTATGATGAGAGCGGTGACTCAGAGTGTTTCGTGAGAGGGCTGCGACGGAGCAGAGAGTTACTAAGAGTCCAATATGTTAGTCATGAGCTGCAGCAGGCTCTGCACTCTGCTATATATCTGACACACAGGGACATTTCAGAACATGTTTGTAAAGATCTAAACTACAGGGTTAGCAGCTTTTACAGAGAACAGACCCCATAGAGACACAGGGCATTTGACACACAGGGAGGGCATCTGATTGATTTGTGCATTAGTGAGGGTTTCAAACGGCTTCTGACATGCACTTTGCAGTTTGTAACGCTGAGGGCGAATAAATGCAAGATAATGAAGTCTTATGCCATACTGTGGAACATTCCAAAGAGAAACATCTCCACAGAGACAGGTAGACAAGCAGGGCCGTCCACTAGAAAAGTTGCATGGTGAATCTTTAAAGCCCCACTGCGTCACTTTTTAGACCTGACTATTATTTGACCTGGAAGCTATAATATTCCACAGTATGACATAAAGCTCATCTATCTCCATGCAGAAAGTTCCGAAGTATGGCTTTAACTTTGGATTTCCATGGAATCAGGCAGGTGATGTACTACCACTAGAAAGTTCCAGACTAGCTTTAAAATGAGCTTCAGACATTCAGTTTCACTAATCTGGAGCTCTTACATAAAGCCTTCTGCCTGTGTAGTCTCATGTGTGTAGTCATATACCATTCACCGAGTCAGAGTCAGCAAGGATGGGACTAATAAAAGCAATGGATGGGACAGGATGGGCGAATAAAAGCGATGGATGCAACGGGACGAAAGGGAGGGACCAATAAAAACAGCGCGTGTCAGAGAAGTTACTCAGAACACAAGAGACTGGAGTTTGAATCAGAGACATGTCTGATTTTGTCACTGTAACATCAAATAAACACAAGTTAGAGACACATCAGGGCCTGCTCAGAGAGGGAGGGAGGAGAGGAGAAAAGAGAGGAGGGATAGAGTAGGGAGGAAAGAGACACACATCAGGGCCAGCTCGGAGAGACAGGACAGGAAGAGAGGAGAGAGGAGGGAGCAAGGAAGGAGGAGAGAGACACATCAGAGCCTGCTCAGAGGGAGAGAGAGAGGAGAGGAGGGAAAGAGCAGAGGAGAGAGAGACACATCAGGGCCTGCTCAGAGGGAGAGAGAGAGGAGAGGAGGGAAAGAGCAGAGGAGAGAGGAGAGAGAGACACATCAGGGCCTGCTCAGGGAGGGAGGGATGAGAGGAGAGGGGGGAGAGAGGAGAGGAGGGAGGAGAGAGAGAGAGAGAGACACACATATTAGGGCCTGCTCAGAGAGGGAGGGAGAAGAGACAGGAAAGGTGAAGGGGTGAGGGATTTGAATTTTCAACATTTATTACAAGTTTGATGGGATGGAGAGATTTGGGGGTGAAGGGGAGAGAGGGAGGAAAGAGAGAGGGAGTAATGCTTTAACCACACTGTAAGGAAGCAGAGCAAAGAGGCCCCCAGAGAGAGAGAGGCACGAAAGAGAGAGAGAGAGAGAGAGAGAGAGAGAGAGAGAGAGAGAGAGGTAGGGGGACAAGAGAGAGAGGGAGATAAGAGGGGGCTTAAAATAGAGGAGAGAGGGAGGGAGAGAAGAGGGAGACAAGCAGGTGGCAGACCCTCAACCAGAAAAGTTACAGAGTGCAGTGAAGAGTTTCTGTACCCATGTTTGTGAATGGAGAGAGCACACATACATGAACAGAGGGAGTGCATAGAAAGATAGTGCATGTAGAGGAGAGTACGCATAGAGCAACTGCAAATAGAAGAGAGTACAGAGAGAGTATAAATACAGAGGGAAAGCATGTCCAGACAGTGCATGTGGAGCAGAGTGCATGTGGAGCAGGCTTGTTTAAACAGCATCACGAGATAGACATGCCTCTGGCTCGGTACCAATGTGCCCAAATGCAGCTTTCACATCCAATAAACAAATTATTATAGAGACATATTTTCTTATTTATATATTTTTATTTCTCAAGTCTCAAGTGGGAGAGTTCAAGAATCTTGGGGTCATGTTCACGAGTGAGGGAAGGATGGAGCGTGAGAATGGCTATTGGATCAGTGCAGAGTCTGCAGTGATGCGGTCGCTGTATCGCATTGTTGTGGTGAAGAAGAAGCTGAATCCAAAGGCAAAGCTCTAGATTTACCAGTCAATCTATGTTTCTACCCTCCTCTCTGGTCCTGGTTTAGTCCTGGTTTAGATCTCTGATCCTACTCTCACCTATGGTCCTATGGAACAGTTTCTTCCCCTCTGCTGTTTGTCTCATGAACACTTTATAATATTTGCACAAAACTGGACACTTTATAACACCGGTCACTTTAATAAGTCATGTTTGCACTGTTGTTCTGATGCTGCTGTTGTGTATATTTTCTACCTTTAAGTATTTGATTTGATTTTTAAGCATATCTTTTTTTTTTTTTTTTTTACTTTGTGCATGCCCTTATTTGTATTTGTATTTATTTAGTGTGTTTTATGTTGCACTTTATCACCAAAGTAAGTTCCTAGTTTGTGAACTGTGTTCACAAACGATGGCAATAAAAGGATTCTGATTCTGATCTGATTCTGGTTTAGTCCTGGTTTAGATCTCTTGTCCTACCCTCACCTGTGGTCATGAGCTTTGAGTAAGCAAGGCAAGGCAAGTTTATTTGTATAGCACAATTCATACACAAAGTGCTTTACAGAGTACGAAAAGACATTCAAATCACAAGACAAATTTCAAACATAAATAATCACAAATAATCACCATAAGATTAACATTAAAGTAGAAAAGTGCAGAATAGCAACCTTTCAGTCATATGCACAGCTAAAAAGAACTTAAACATTGTCAGAGTAGACAAATCTCAAAGAATCTTCAGGAAGATTGTTCCAGGTTTTAGCTGCATAAAACTGAAATGCAGGAGGCCGGTCCCTGAAGTCCTCAGAGTGCGAGATGGTTCATATGCCACATATCGGAGATGTACTTTGGACCTAGGCCATGGAGAGACTTGTACACAAGCAGAGCTGCTTTAAAGTCTATTCTTTGAGCTACGGGAAGCCAGTGCAGAGACCTGAGCACAGGACTTATGTGCTCATACTTCCTGGTTCTAGTCAGGACCCGAGCAGCAGCGTTCTGGATGTACTGCAGCTGTGTTAAGGCTCGTTTGGAGAGGCCAGTGAGTAGGCCGTTACAGTAGTCTAACCTGCTGGAGATATATGCATGGGTAAGTCTCCAAGTCTCGTTTTGACAGAATACCTTTGATTTTTGCAATGAGTAATGACCAAAAAGACAAGATGGCAGATACAAGCAGTTAAATGGGTTACCCATGCAGGCTGGCTTTGCACTTTCTTAGAAATAGGGTGACGAGCTGCTCCTCCATGTGGAGAGGCCTGGACAGATCCCTAGAGGTGTCCATGACCCACAGGGTGAAGGTCTCGGGGAAGAACCAGGACATGCTGGACAGGCTATGCCTCTCAGCTGGCCTTGGGGTCTCAGCGGAGGAGCTGGAAGAAGGGAAGTCTGGGAGTCCTTGCTCAGACTGCTGCCCCCACAATCTGGCCCCAGATAAGAGGAAGAAAATGTATGGATGAATCATTTTATTTCATACATCTTGGAGTTGGGGTATAAATGTGAAGCTTCTGAGTGCAAAACACACACACACACACAAAAAAAAAAAAAAAATTAATTTTAATTTAAAAAAACACTTTAATTTAGTCTTTAGTTTTTTGGCTAAAAAGTTATATCTGATGGCTCTAAGCAGCCCTAATCGCTATAGTTAGTTATTCATGTAGGGCTAATAATGGTTTTGCTAGATTGATTCATTTAGACATGTATTCTTTTATTACTCACCATGTTTAGACTCAAATGACAGTGAATCAGATATGTGCATTTGATCCATATCCAGCCGAAGTTGTGCTCTGGAGGACATCCTGGAGGATCTTTATTTTCATCCAAAACACAAAATGTTTTTAAATCACTGCTTTCTCTGAGCACGTGTTTTGGAGTCTGTGTTTACTGGAGACATGTACTGCAGATTAATTAGTCAACTACAAAGGGGTGTGGCAAAAGCTCTCAAAACTTTTACAAATCTCTGTGTATGACCCAAATTGCACTCACAAAACTACACCTGCAGGGGGAGTTCATGCAAAAACGACTATTTATGCAGAAAAATGTACTAGGAAACAGTCTATTTATATAAAGACAGATTAAACTTCATCATGACTTTAATCTGACTTTTTTACAGATAAATACAAAAAAAAGAAAATCTTCAGCTCACTTCTCATCATCATCGAAAGAACATCCTTTGGCTCAACTGAGACTCCATTAACCGGTGAATCGAATAAACGACTGAAGGACCACAGCTCAAAAATAAATGATTAAATAATTTGACAATTATGCCAATAAAGGATCAGTTGTGATGCACCGATCCAATACAGGTATCTTATATCGGTGCTGATACTGAAAAATTTGCTGGATTGAATATCAGTTCAGCTGAAAGTTGTTCTGTTGTTACTTGAGAGATAAATAACAGTTACATAACACATTTGGATCTGTTCTGCCTTACTTTATTTTTGTTTAAAGGAAATAAATGCTGTTTTCAGTCTCTGCATTGGTATCAGTTGATATCAAGTATTGGCAGGTACTTAAGCCTATTGTATTGGAAATAGGAGCTGAAAAGGCTGGACCGGTGTGCCCCTAGTTGCGATTAACAGCTTTGCTGATTTCTGTGCTAGCTTACTGTTGGTGAGTATTCTTCCCTGCCAGTCTGTGGTCGTATTGTTCTGCCTGATGTTTATTATGGAGCACATTTAAACAGTCTAATTGTGCTGCATGAACTGTACAGGTTTACTACGCCTCAGGGACAAAGGCGGCTCATTCAGTCTTTATCTGGCCATGCACCAGGCCGTCTAAAACATAAACTTAACGATGCTCTAGTTTGAACATTTCGTCATAGTAATTACTATGAGGACAAACTGATCCCGCTGTATGTTACAGATTAGATTTCTGCACCGTTGTCTATTGCAACATCTGAAACATAACGTCCCCTGTATTAAAAAGAATGAGTGAATTCAACCCAAATCTAATCTGAAGATACAGCAAGTTCACCATGGCAGGCTGTTATGTTCTGTCCCTACTATCACTGGAAAAAATACTACAAAATCTGTAACTACTGCATGTTTCTCTTATTTTACTCAACAACGTTTAGGGCTGCAAGAATAACTACTGTCACATTTAAATGTCCAAGATTACTAAATTAAAATCCTGTATTTGCATATAGCATGTTCTGAAATGTGTGAGATTCTTGGATTAGTTTAGCAAAACTCCTAGTGTTGCCACGATAATAAAATTTCAACCTCAATTATGATACTAAGGAAAAGACTCAATACTCGATACTAACCCTACTCTCATCACAGCAAGAGGGTTCCTGTTTCGGCCTGTCTGGGTGGGTTTCCTCCAGTTTCTCCCATCAAACCAACATGCACAAGAGGTCAAATCCTCCAGCTAAGATAGTCCTGACCAAAAGTAGCTCAAGATCTGGAGTCCATTTGAGAGATGACTGAGAGATGAACTGCTACATTTCAGAACATGTTTGTAAAGGTCTAAACTTGTTATAGAGATACAGGGAGGTTTATTTCTCAAAGAGTGCATTACATAACCAAAATTACAAACATTTGTTATTCGCTTAAGTTTTAATTAATGATCCAGGCTTACTTTAAGCTAATTTTGACTCAGGGCTAATCTGTCTGGTTTCTGTTTTTGGGTAGTGATCTAAAAATACAAGGGATAAATTTGCTAATAAACTGATGAGCTAAGACCCAAATCCTTGTAAAAGTGTCTGAGAGGGAAGCCGTTCATCATGCTAGGCCCACGCCCTCCACACACCCGGTTGCTACATAACAGAGGCTTGTATCTAAGACTTAAGTGATCTAGACTCGACATGTAAACAAGCACAGGCGTGGAGATGCAGAGACTCAGATGTTTGAACTAAAGGTTTTGGAAAATTGAGATGTTGTTTGAGCATGTCACATGCTACAACAGGGCTTTTTAAAGTATTGAAAATCAGATACTATTTAATACTAAAGCTAATCAAAACTAGATACTAATTTTTCACAGATATCAATACTAAAAAAGTCCCATTCACAAAACAAAAATGAACCTTTCCTGAAAAGCTTTACACTGATCTTGATCTGTATCAGAGAGTATAAGTCAACACAGACTTGTATGTAACACTACGGAAGCTACCTGGACGACTGAGGGATTACACAGATTTAAGACCACATGGTAATATAAAAGGAAGTACTATCGTTTAATGTTGAAAATCACATTCGATTATCTAAAGAAAGAGTGTTTTTACTATTATCTTGGTATTAGAATCAGTATCGAGTATTGAGTCTATTCTTTAATATTGAAATCGGTTTTGAAATTTCAGTATCTTGGCATAAAAAAAGGCATTAGAAATCACTCAATCTGAATCCAAATTTGATTAATTAAAGGAAACGAGGATAGAACTGGGTCTGGTAAAGTTGTATGAACTTTTAAAACCCAGACAATCACTGACTAAATATGCAGATGAACCAAAGCAAACTCCAGGTAGTGAGTTTTGCAGAAGAGCATTTAGTGGAGCAAAGCTGTTTATATAAGAGTGCTTTCTCTCAACCTGAGGAGACATGACACAAATCTCTACTGTGAAATGTGTGAAGAGATAACAGGGAGATCCCCAGCACATGTGTCTAAAGCAAAACAATTAAGTGTTTTGCTCAGTGACAGAATGCCGGTCTGTTCCTTTGAGGCGGTTTGTTTTTAAAGCGAGGGTATTCTGCAAAATTTACTTTTTGGAGGTTTTGTTTTAATCATGTTATAGCATCATTCCCTCATCAAAAACATGCCTGAAGAGATGTCATTCATGCAGGTTTGCGTAATGTAACGATTTCTCCTAGGCCTTATTCAAACCCTTCTTACAGTTAGCAGTATGAGCCTGTACAAAGCCTACGTCACCCATGCTCCCACATGACAATTCTCCATCAATATATATATACAAAAGCAAGATACAAAATGATACGCTACAACTTCACAATGCTGATGCGATGTGCAGTAATTTTATTAGTGGGATGCACTTTCAAAACAATAAAAGACCCACTACCTGCTGTTCTCC